>NC_088296.1:17681934-17987367 GCF_032854445.1 Liolophura sinensis
GTGGTTGTAATCTTTAATTTAAATTTATTTGATTGGTGTTTTGCGCCAAACTCAAGAATATTTCACTTATACGACAGCTGCCAGGATTGTGATCGGAGGAAACCGGGCAGAGCCCGGTGGAAACCCACAAATGTCCACAGGTTGCTGGCAAATCTTTAATTTAAAAGTTAGGATTTTAAAAGGAATGGAATTTGACGGTTGGGAATTTTGAAGGGGTCTGTATGGTAGATTTTCTAGTCACCTACCTTGTGATGTCACCCCATAAACTTGTCTACCTTGTACTGCTCTGTACACAACCTTGTTCAGTTGACTCAAATACATGGTATCAAATTGACTAAAACCACAATGGAGTTATTAGTCAAATGAAACCTTTGATATTTATATGTATTTAAGTCTTGACCCTGGACACAATTAATTTCATTACCTAGTTGAAATGAATTCGAAGTTCCAATACTCTGCTACTGGCACACTTTGAACAGGCTAACTGTTACCTGTACTAGTCAATCTGAGTATCTTACTATATGTAGCACTGCACACAGTCTTTGTGCAGGCTACTAGCACACTTTTTGCAAGCTACTAGCACACTTTGAACCAGCTACTAGCACACTTTGAAATATCTATGAGCACACTTAGTGCAGGAGGGGTAGCACTAGACTTTGTGCAGGCTACTAACACACTTGGAAATCACTACTAGCCCATTTTAAAATAGCTACTAGCACACTTTAAGCATACTTGTAGCACAATCAGACAGCTGCTTGCACACCCTGAGCAGGCTTCCACCACTGCAACCAGATAGCCTGTATCTGCCGCGGGTGTGGTGTAATGGATGTGGTTTGCTGATACAGTGGTAAGTATCCAACGGTAAAGATACTGTGACAAGGGTAGTTACAGGACATGATGCTGACATGATGGTAATTACTATACACAGAAGGCTTCAATGACGCAACATCCCCCTTGTGTTATTGTACATGTAAGCAAAATCTCAGCACTACTTTTGAGGAACAACCTTAAACACTTACCTGAGCAGTGATTCCAACACACAAGGACTACTTTTTGAGAAATAACCTTAAACACTTACCTCAGCAATTATTCCAACACACAAGGACTACATTTTGAGAAACAACCTTAAACACTTACCTGAGCAGTGATTCCAACACACAAGGACTACTTTTTGAGAAATAACCTTAAACACTTATCTGAGCAGTTATTCCAACACACAAGGACTACTTTTTGAGAAACAACCTTAAACACTTACCTGAGCAGTGATTCCAACACACAAGGACTACTTTTTGAGAAATAACCTTAAACACTTACCTAAGCAGTTATTCCAACACACAAGGACTACTTTTTTGAGAAACAACCTTAAACCCTTATCTCAGCAATGATTACAACACACAAGGACTACTTTTTGAGAAATAACCTTAAGCGCTTACCTCCACACTGATTCCAACACACAAGGACTACTTTTTGAGAAATAACCTTAAACACTTACCTCCACACTGATTCCAACATACAAGGACTACTTTTTGAGAAACAACCTTAAACACTTATCTCAGCAGTGATTACAACACACAAGGACTACTTTTTGAGAAATAACCTTAAACACTTACCTCCACACTGATTCCAACATACAAGGACTACTTTTTGAGAAACAACCTTAAACACTTACCTCAGCAGTGATACCAACACATGAGGGATTAAGTTTGCAATTTCCTCACTTACAATAATTAACAGTATTACTGTGCTTTACATGATGCTTTGGGTATCACTAAATTTTTTGTATTTATGTATTTATTTATTTATTTGACTGGTGTTTTATTTTATTCTTTGATTGGTTTTACACCGCACTCAAGAATATTTTACCTGTACAACACCGTCATTATGGTGGGAGGAAACCCACAACCATATGTAGGTTGCTTCCAAACCTTGCCCACGTATGGTCGGAGAGGAAGCCAGCATGAGTTGGACTTGAACTCATAGCGACCACATTGGTGAGTGGTTCCTGGGGCACTACACTGCGCTAGCACGCTAACCAACTGAGCCACGGAAGTCCTGACTAGTGTTTTACATTGCACTCACAAATAACTGACTTTATATGACGACGGTCAGCATTATGGTGGGAAGATAAACACTGTATCTGTAAGAAAGCTAAAAAATTCAGCATCTTTACCATAAATAGAAGGTAATAAGAGAATATATCCTTATGCGTGGCGTCCGGAATAAGTCTATCACCGTGTAGGAGCGTGGGGGTCTCACATCCGGAGTAAGCACACCCCCTGGAGGGGTTGCTACAACATCAGGATCTGACACGGTGTGATAGTTAGTCAAAACTGGAGCACCTGAGTTGTTTCTGTCAGTCCAAGCTCCATTTGTTAACCCTTTACCACCAAACCCTCTCTGATCAGTCCAAGCTCCATTTGTTAACCCTTTACCACTCTCTTCAGATTCTGAGTGGTTGTGAAATTTGGAAGGTTTCACAGTCTGTGTATTATCAGAGTCCACATCTGGAACTACAGTCTTTAAAGGGCCATTCTGGTTTTTCTCAGTGTTTGTTTTGACTTTCTTTTGATCGCCTTTGATCAGTTTCATGGAACTGTGGAAAGAGGACAGATTCATAATCTCAGGTGGCAGAGTTACTCTGTTCAGCCTCGCCGCTTTCCTGATGACGACTTCGGCTTCCTTATACCTCTGCTTTGCCATCAGCCAAGGTAAAGATTCTGGTAAAATCCTGCAACAGAAGGAAAGAGGTTAATGAGTGAGTGAGTGAATGAGTGCTTGAGGTTTAACGTCGTACTTAACAATTTTTCAGTCATATGATGACGAAGGAATCCTTTAGAGTGCATGTAATGTGCCTCCTTATTGCAGGACGGATTTCCACCAGTCTTTTATCTAGTGCTTCTTCGCCAAAAATACTTACCGAAGTAAGCTGCCCCATCCGAGCCATTATGCTGATACTAGTCAACCAGTCATTGCACTATACCCTTCATGCTGAATGCCAAGTGAAGAAGTTACAACTTCCTCATTTAAGGTTTTAGTTCTGACTTGACCCAGGATTGACACTGGATCTACCGCTCCTGAAGCGGACGCTCGACCAACTGTGCTATCGAGGCCGATGGGAGGTTAATAAGGCATGTCTAGTCAATGCCATTATAATACAGAAAAGTTCAAGAAAAATATTCCTAGTTTGCATTTCATAGTCTTGGCCTGGTTGTTTGAAACTGTTTGGAGACCTTATACCAGATTTAACTTGTCTTTCAATTTTGTACTTAACCCCCAAAAAATTTCATAACAGCATATTAAATATGAACTAAGCCTTCTGCTGTTTTAATGCTTTAATGCTTTAAATTTTGGCCAACTGTATTGGCTGCTGAAGTTGGCTAAAATATTAATCATAATATCTGACTTAATACCAGTATTAACAAATACACTTTTGCACAACTTGGTTCTAATTTGTCACATTTTGTATCATAGTTGACAACATTTGGAGATGAACATTTTTATTAACAGGTGTTGAGAATTTGCTAAAACATCAACGATCCATCACAACAGGCATGCATGCATATTTAAATTCTTTACCCTGGTCACTATTACAAAATTATTTATTTATTTATTTGATTGGTGTTTTACACCGTACTCAAGAATATTTCACTTGTACTACGGCGGCCAGCATTATAGTGGGGGGAAAACGGGCAGAGACCGGGGGAAACCCACGACCATCCGCAGGTTGCTGTAAGACCTTCCCACGTATGGCCAGAGAGGAAGCCAGCATGAACTGGACTTGAACTCACAGCAACCGCATTGTTGAGAGACTCCTGGGTCATTACGCTGCGCTAGCGCGCTAACCGCCTGAGCCACAGAGGCCCCCTACTATTATAAAATATTAACCTTAGGACATGAAATTACTTGTGAAAAATAATATCAATTCACCTGCATAGTTCAACGCAGTATCCAGCAGTAAACACTTAAAACTAACATTGAAAATCAAATGATTTATTTATTTGATTTATTTGATGTGCCAGTTTTATTCCGCACTCATGAATATTTGACTTATACAACGGCGTCCAGCATTATGGTGGATGGAAACAGGGCAGATCCCTGGGGAAACCCACAACCATCCGCAGGTTGCTGATAGACCTTCCCACGTACGGCCGGAGAGAAAATCAAATGAGTTCGCTACAATGATGACCCAGATACTTATCACAACACAACTAAGTTATCACAACACAAGTTATCACAACATGTTATCACAACACAAGTTATCACAACATGTTATCACAACACAAGTTATCACAACACAGAATTGTCTCTGTCATCATACAAACTACATTCCAAGCATTATGATTATTACAGAGACGGAAGAGGATGGGCAGTGGCTCAAGTCCTTACCTTTCTGTCTCTAAGACACACGGCATGATTTCAAACCCAGCACTGGGCAGGGAATTCTGAATTCATGGGGCTTTAATTGAGAAATTTAAGACCTTTGAGGTCTTACATATAAGGTGGCCATCCACTAATATGGGCTGTATGTGTGTGCATCAAATGTGGGAACTTTTGTCTATAACTGAATGTGCATCAAATGTGGGAACGTTTGTCTATAACTCTGTGTGAATCAAATGTGTGAATGTTTGTCTATAACTGTGTGTGAATCAAATGTGGGAATATTTGTCTATAACTGACTGTGGATCAAATATGGGAACGTTTGTCTATAACTAAGTGGGAATCAAATGTGGGAATATCTGTCTGTAACTGAGTGTGAATCAAATATGGAAATATTTGTCTCTAACCGTGTGTGAATCAAATGTGCGAATGTTTGTAACAGTGTGTGCATCAAATGTGGGAATGTTTGTCTGTAACTGTGTGTGCATCAAATGTGGGAATGTTTGTCTATAACTGTGTGTGAATCAAATGTGAGAATATTTTTCTATAACCATGTGTGAATCAAATTTGTGAATGTTTGTCTATAAATGTGAGTGCATCAAATGTGGGAAAGTTTGTTTATAACTTGCCAAAGGTTTGTGGTTTACTCCGGTTTTCCTCCACTCATAAAACTGACTTAATTCAAGCAACAATTTTGAGTATGGCATCAAATTAATAAATTAATTCAATAAATATATAAATCAATGAATAAAATAAATAAAAAAATGTAAAGAGAGGAAAAAGAAATTAGCTTACCAGTAATACACCAAGGTAAGAAAGTTAGGGATGGATATGGCCAGCTCCAGATGTGTCCAGTCACGGATTAGGTATCCTAGCAACGCCAGAACCATAATTCCGAAAGCCCAAAACAGGAAGAGAGCGATGTAAGGCATCGTGCGGCTGGAAGAGGGAAAAGCCTCTGGGACCATTACATAAGCGACTAATCCAATAGTCTGAAAAATACAAATTTGAAAATTGCCCTTTATTTGAAATACATGTACCTGATGAGACTCTAGCAACACTGAAATGAAGATGGTAAATTATGTTGGAAAAGGGAGATAACTGGAGCTGTGCTCCATTCATTCTAAAATAGAAATGTACCTCCTGCCTCCGTATGGATTACATCTCTAACAGACTTGGGCACCATACTTTTTACAACAGTGACGTTGAAAGCGAGGTTCGTGCATTACGCCACCTGATCTGAGATGGCTACTTTAACCTTATGTAAACAACTGCACACGATGGTGAACATATCGAACTGTTGAGCAGTGCGCTATTTACTGTTGCTTGTGGGTATTATTAACATCTGTGCCCACGCTCGAGCTAAACCATGGCATTTCAAATATATTTCCACACTTATCACTTGATTTTGCGTAACGGAATTCACAGGGGACAAAACAACAGTTCTCGCGAGTTCATAAGCTGATATACAAGACTTTTACCATACCCAGTCGATAAGAATGCACTGACCTCTCTTTTCTCACATCGTGCACAAAGTGCGGTGACCTGCTTTGCCTTTAACTCTACAGAAAAGCCGGGGCTTACCTTGGCATACGCCATTACTTCTTTGAACTCTTATCATGACGTCTTTTGTGGGCGCCGCCATGTTGAATAAATTAATATTCATCTCCTAATACATGAGTAAATAGTTCATATTTATCCTGGATATTTTTTGATGAATTCAGATGCAGGTAGTTGCTTGATTCTATACCATAGATAAAGAATTAGGCTAAAGGAATCTGAAAAGATATTAAATATCTGATACTCCTCTATCAACAATTATCCCCAAATTTGGGGGGGGTGGGTGGGGAATCACTGCGCTGATGGCGCCCATCTATACACGGGCCTTGTCTCCGTACCACAGGATCACGTAGAAGGGCGTGTGATCTTGAACATACTCCACTGTGAACCACTGGAGGCAAGGGGTGACATTTTTTGAATGAGGGCCAATATAACTTGATGTTTAACCCTATGAATTAGTAAAAAAAAAAAAGAAAAACCCCAAAAACACAATAATGTTACAGTCACAGGAAGCCATATACATATAAACCAGGGTTATTACATAGCTCAAAGCTTTCTAGACAGTTTAACGGTGACATAACTTAGGCAAAAAGGAATTAACCACATTTCTTTACGTACAGTGACAATTTATTTATTTGATTGGTTTTTTTTTATGCAGTACTCAAGAATAGTTCACTTATACAACGGCGGCCAGCATTATGGTGGGAGGAAACAGGGCAGAGCCCCACGACCTTCTGCAGGTTGCTGGCTGACTTTTCCACTTACGGCCAGACAGGAACATACAAAAACAATAAGTTTTCCACAAGAAATATGATATAAAACATGTGACAAGATAAGGTGGGGTATATATTTAGATCATATGCTAACTTAGACAATAATCAATGTGTTAACTCCCACTGACTTAGGACATCAACAGATTGTGTCAGATTAACATTTGATCAAAGATATATTTTTATGATAAATTAGGCACAATTTCAAAAGTTTTTGGAGGAAACTTGACCTAATAAAAAGTAATATATTCTTTTAAGCCTTTTTACTTTTTTAAAATATTTATATATTTTATGATTCAAAGCTTCCTGCAGTTGTGATATTATACAACTAAATTATGTGGATTTACAATAAATATATATATTATTGTATTATTATTATCATCATTATTATCATCATTATTATATAATTTATCTGTATAAATTACCTGGAAATTTAATTGAAGACTTTATTAAATCATAAATAAGGATTCTTTGTAAAAATATTCATCTGTAGCACCAACAGAATAAATTCTCCAGAACAAAAAAAAGCTGATGTTATAACAAGTACATAAACCTTCAACCTTTAATTTTCTTTTCTACCAAAAAATTCCACATTTGGGTCATTTCTTAGTGAATTCTGACTATGCAGCATGCTTGTGGGGTTAATCCCTTTGCACTGTTTTAGTCTTATTTTTATGCTTATTTTTATGTGATGACATGGCAGCATTCTGAGTCATTCTAGACTGCTAACACCTAATAAATTCAATAAATATCACTGCATTTTTTTTAGCTTATTCTACTTAAGCCATGGTGATAGCGGGTGTGAAATTTGCTACTATTTAAGCAGTTACATAAAACCCTACCCAAAGTAAATTTATTAGAGGTTTCACTTCAGCGGTTATGTGTAACCATATGTCAACATCGCACTGTTATCACTGCTCTGGTTTAACTCTCCTGGCTGTCTAAGGTTTTTTACCCTAATTCACAGGTTCAAATCCAACTCTGGCTTATTCAGTTGTAGATTTAAGTCTGGGGGTTTGTCATGTACCTGGCAAGAAGTAGTGGTTTCTCCAGAAGGCTAAGTGAAATTTTCCATCCACTGATTTATTTAGTTATTGAATTGTTGTTTTATGCCGTACTTAAGAATATTTCATTTATGTGACGGCGGCCAGCATTATGGTGGGAGGAAACCGGGCAGAGCCCGGGGGAAACCCACGACCATCCACAGGTTGCTGGTAGATCCTTTGAAACATTTCTGGATATAATATAAAATGTCAATAATGTCAATACCTGATTTAGCGCTCCCAGAAAAAACCTGATCACCATAAACACAATGTAGTTATTCACAAACGCAGCTCCGACACCGAGGGCACCTTGTATCCATAATGCTCCCAGGAGGATCTTCTTCCGGCCAAATTTGTCAGCAAGTGGGCTGATGAACAAGGAACCAATGATCATGCCGGCCATGAAGAGAGACGAACTAAGATCTACGAGGTACACCCGGTCACAGACAAAATCCCACTGGAAAGCGGAAATGAAATGATGGATTGGTTGACAGAGTGCAAATGTGAGCAAAAGAGTGAGTGATTGGTTTAATGAATGTCTTATCCTTGAATAAGTGATACATTAAGTGATTTAGCTTAGAGCAGAGCTCCCTAAGTTTTCTTGCTTAAGTGAAGGCATTTTATTTACACAACATCATCCCTATACTTAAGTAGTGTTTGATTACGAAATTTTCGAAAAAACAATTGACGCTGGACTCAACCAACCTAAAGCAATTTACTGAACTTGGCAACTGCTGTGCCGAGCCCTCTTTTAAGCTTTAACAAACAAACTTTTTACAACAAAACTGAATGTATAATTGCTTGAGCTGATTGATTGGTTGTTTTTTTCTTGAATTAAGAGCAAGACACACCTGAGTTAGGAACGTAGAAGAGAAAGTGTCTCCATACACCCATCCATACTGACACGGTTGAGTGGAGTTCACTTCTCCCGGGACTGGCATGCGACACTGATCTGCCTCCTGCTGCCTCCAGGGGGCGCTGTCGTTTACGAGGCTGAGGTTTGTGGCAAATGTCATGTTTTCCGGGATGTAACAGTGATGACCCGGATCTGCACCCAGGAAGATTGGGCCAAACAAGTGCCAAACTCCGCGCATACAGACCATACTGACAAGGAAGAACACAAGTGCCTGATAATTTCCACATTTTCCCAGCAGGCAAAGAATGTCCTCAGCCTCCATCGGTGAATCTGCAGCAGGGCTGGAAAAGATAGAGACAAACAGAAAGAGTGAGTGAGTGAGTGCTTGGGGTTTAACGTCATGCTCAACAATTTTTCAGTCATATGACGACGAAGGAATCATTAGGGTGCATGTACGTGTAATGTGCCTCCTTGTTGCAGGACGGATTTCCACCGCTCTTTTATTTAGTGCTGCTTCACCGAGACGACTTACCGAAAGCAAGTAAGCCGCCCCGCCCGACCCATTATACTTATATCGTTGCACTATCCCCTTCATGCTGAACACCAAGCGAGGAAGTTACAACTTCCTCTTTTAAAGTCTTAGGTGTGACTCGATCAAGGATTGATCCTGGATCTACCGGTCCCGAAGCGGATGCTCTACCAACTGTGCTATCCGGGCCGGTCAAACAGAAAGAGAGAACAGGATTTTAGTGTGCTCAATAAAGAAGAAAATTTGTTTGATCCAGTGCATGTTTCAAAGGTTTCAAAGAAAGTCACTACACTGCAAGTCACTAACGCTGTCACAAGCAGAAATGGTTTACATACAACCAGGTCAAGATCAGTATACTGATTTATTTATTTATGTGATTGGTTTTTTTTCATATGCTG
The DNA here is from genome assembly GCF_032854445.1 of Liolophura sinensis. Lineage (NCBI taxonomy): Eukaryota > Metazoa > Mollusca > Polyplacophora > Chitonida > Chitonidae > Liolophura > Liolophura sinensis. The sequence goes on from NC_088296.1 coordinate 17,691,468, forward strand.
TACTCAAAAATATTTCACATATGCCACAGCAGCCAGCTATGATGGGAGGAACCCATTCTCCATGACCATCTGCAGGTTGCTGCCAGACGTTCCCACGTACAGCCAGAGAGGAAGCCAGCATGAGCTTGATTTGAAGTGAAGGCGCTCGCATTGGTGAGAGGTGACTGGGTCATAGCAGCATGTCGAGGACAGGACACTGAGAGAAGGAGTGCAGGGAAAGTCAATGTTTACAGGTATGTTTCTACATACATGCAAACATAGCCTCAAACAGCTGTTGCAGAGTAATGACCCAGGACCTCTCACCAACGCGGCCGCTGTGAGTTCAAGTCCATCTCATGCTGGCTTCCTCTCTGGTCGTATGTGGGAAGGTCTGTCAGCAACCTGCGGATGGTCCAGGGTTTCCCCTGGGTTTCTTCCCACCATAATGGTTCCCCATCTGTCCTACCAATATGTTAATTACACTGGCTGCAGGGGTGAGTGCGTCTGACACATATATCAGTCTGAGATTAACCCTTGAATTAACCCTCGGGCTTGAATAACACGCATATAATCTCATTGCCATAACCACACTAGTCCTGCAACACAACGCCCTTCGAGCCTCAGATAGCCATGGATCAGCCTCCTTTAGCCATGTCAGCCCAGAAGGATAACTGTAAAATTTCGGAAAACAGTTGATCACTATCCTGCATCGCCTATCCAGCCACTCCTTTACAATGCTTAGGGTCCAAGGGCATCTGACTGTTAAAATCCCCAGATGTTTATCATTCCAAAGGTAAATATCCATCCATATTTATTAAATTTATTATTTATTTATTTGATTGGTGTTTTACGCCGTACTCAAGAATATTTTACTTATACGATGGCGGCCAGCATTATGGTGGGTGGAAACCTGGCAAAGCCTGGGGGAAACCCACAACCATCCGCAGGTTGCTAACAGACCTTCCCACAAACGGCCGGAGAGGAAGCCAGCATGAGCTGGACATGAACTCACAGCGACCGCATTGGTGAGAGACTCCTGGATCACTATGTTGCGCTAGCACGCTAACGGACTGTGCCATGGAAGGCCCCATATTTATCAAAGTCTTCCCCTTTGTTGACTTCTCATTTACGAAATGGTCGTCATCTACACGTAGAACGACACAAGGTGGTTACAAAACTCCTTACCACCAAAATTGGGTCAGTGTGTTAAGAAATTTACTTATCCTGAATAAAATACCCAAAGTCAATCATTCTTGGAGACAGTGTTTTTTTCTTTTTTTTTTTTTGCACGTGACATGTGGGCCTAACATTTTTTTAAGTGAGAGAGCGATAATATTCAAGGACATTACCGGTATCTACAGGTCATGCCGGTGCATATTGATTTCTGAGCACGAACATGTATGGCATCGTTGATGTTAGCACATGGATTAAACTGTACCTTCTTACGCTTCACATGCACCAGGATATGACTCTGTGACGAGACAGAACTGCTAAACAGCGAGGCATTGTTTATAACTCAATGTTACGGTACCGGCACTAGCATGTGACAGTCTGTAACCAACAGACCAAACACATGTACGTACATTCATTCGAACTTACAAAAAAACGAACAAAAGTCGGAGAAGAGTTACAGACTTCAGGACAGCGAACTGACTTACTGTCGTGTTATCTCATCTTTGCCGAATAACTGGAAAGGATCTGCGGTGTCTCGCATGTTACATCAGTCGTGAAGGGCACATGTTCAATTCTCGCATCATTTTTTTGTTTTATTACCGAACAATGTGGAAGAGCTATCTACCAAGGGAGGTAACGCTCAGACAACTATCGATCGTTCGCTTCTTAAATTTCCAAAATATCGCACCTTAGGGGAGATATTGTCCGTAAGATTATATTTTTAATTAACATACAAAGAGATTTGTATCAGAAATACTTAATAAACGGCGTTAACGCGTAGGTGTGTCAAACGCATTAACGCGATTTATTAAGTATGTCTGATACAAATCTCTTTGTACTGTAATTAAAATTTATGGATTTTAAATTTTCGATTTGGCTGGCCGGCATGCAGTTAAGCCAACACATGCATATATTGTTAACATTAATTAACACAAATCTCTTGTGTTTGGAAATTATTTAAGCAAATGACAGATTTAGGTGTTATTGTAATTTTGAGATGCCAGATCGAGTGAAAAAAGCAATAACTTGCTGCAGTACAAGGAGTAGTTTTGACCGACCCATAGTTGCAAGATATAATAAATAAATAATAGATAGGTGCATAAATACTGTTATTTCATATAAATATAGTACCTAAAAGTCTAATCAATAATGACGATTGTACACTTTCTAAATGACATCTACCGGTCAGAAACGTTGAGCTAAGAAAGGTGTAAGTGTGAAGATCGAGTGATTCAATGTATATTCGCCGTAGAGTACCAGATATTTTGTCGACAAAATGGTCTAGACGGTTTTCATGCACTGGGGGCAATGATTTAAGCTGATGACTGAGAGGTCGCTGGCTCGAAACTCAGTGTGGTCTATTCTCCGCTATAACTTTGAGAAAGTAAATAACGATCATAGCTTTACTTATAAAAAAACAACAAACACTCTATTACATACATGTACATTTATCTACTAATCTGATACATAAATATTTGCTTTTTTTCCCCACCTACCTGGATACATTACTGCCTGTCATGGAGTATTTCCCTTCTGTCGGATTCGTTGGACTGCTCTTTGCTTCTTTTCCATTCACTTGTATGACATGTGACGTCATCGATTCATCATTCGACGGAAAGGCCATGGCGTCATTGGTTTTCGTATTGACCCATCCGTCTAGAGCCACTTTTGAATGTGACACTTGCTTCTCGACTTCCGCTTCGGTTTCGTCTACAGCTGTTAGAACTCTGTTGGTTTCATCAGCCGTTGTGGGAGTGGTTTCGTCAGTCGTTGTGGGAGTGGTTTCTTCAGTCGTTGTGGGAGTGGTTTCCTCAGTCGCTGTGGGAGTGGTTTCGTCAGCAGTTGTGGGAATTATTTGGTCTCCACCAACCCTTGTGTAAGACGGGTTATCCATTTCTAGCAGTTTTCAGTATATGCTGGAATATCCTACAATAGCATATATACACTACATCAAGGATACTGCAGCAAAATCTAAACGTATATACAATAACCACACGATTGATTGATTGGTTAACCGATTGATTGACTGATTTAACAAATGACGGATACATTCACCAGAACTATTCCAATCTATATATGATGTTGTGTTAAGGAAAATCTAAGAACGCACCTGCAGTATTCACACAGAGTTCATTCTGGTTCTGCCTAAAATCATTAATACTATACTTAAGAATAGGCTGGGCCTCCGTGGCTCAGTCGGTTAAAGCGCTAGCGCAGCGTAATGACCCAGGAGTCTCTCACCAATGCGGTCGCTGTGAGTTCAAGTCCAGCTCATGCTGGCTTCCTCTCCGGCCGTACGTGAGAAGGTCTGCTGCAACCTGCGGATGGTCGTGGGTTTCCCCCGGGCTCTGCCCGGTTTCCACCCACCATAATGCTGGCCGCCATCGTATAAGTGAAATATTCTTGAGTACGGCGTAAAACACCAATCAAAAAAAAAAAAAACTTAAGAATAGGCTAATATGCCACCTTTTTTGTATGGTAGCTTTCTTTGAGACCATTATAGGGGTCAATTTGATTTAATTGTTTGTTACCGCCGAGAAAGATTTTTTCATGATGGTAGTCTGTTTTATTGGAGGAGAAATTAAACCGGGGTGGCCAAGTGTAAACCATTAACTTTCCTACATCTTACGAACAGACATTCTCATCATATTCTGGGACGTCAGAAGTTTTTAATGACCATTCTATGAAGGCGTATATGCACTGACTAATATGCTAATGATTAAATTTTAAAATTAAAATTAAATTAAATTTTAAAATTAAATTAAATTTTAAAATTAAATTAAATTTTAAAATTAAATTATTTTTTTAAATTAAAAATCAGTTTCGATCTAATTTGTGTTCTTATACCCCGTGCTCAGAAATATATTTTACGTAGAAAATAGCAGTCAGGGCTTACCAGTGGAGGAAACCGGGCTGAGTGCGACCGGATAAAACCACCGTAAACAGTTAAATACAACATCTTGTCAGTTTGCCTCACTGACTGTTCACTGTAAATGTCTGAATAATAGCAACCTCCTCCCGTTCTTAATATATACATATAGCATGGTAGGGTCCTGTATACGTAAACATAGCAGCAAAAATAAAACGAATTAAGAGCCAGTAAAAGTGTCACTTAAAAACTATTCCCTTAACTATTTTTATTTAGAAATTTACAATTTTGCTCTGCCAAAGAAATTATTTAAAATAGGTTAAAATACGGTGGAGTTTTCGACCACGTCATTTTTTTCACTGTATTGGTCAAGTGAATATTTTGAATGTATTTAATATTCTTAATTAACATTTAATGGATTTGTAGGTTTCCTAAATAATGTAAAAAAAAAAAAAGGGAAACATGTGGTTTTTAAAAACCCACCTTAGAAAATAACTCAATTTGTAACGTTTCAAAGGAAGAAAAATATTTAAAAAAAAATTGAAATCATTTCTAGACACATTTCTCTATTATATATCCCTAGAGGCAAACGGTAAGTGTGATGGTCTGGCAGTATCCTGTGGATGGTCGTTGGTTTTCCCCCGGACTCTGCCCGGTTTCCTCCTACCATAATGCTGGCCGTCGTCGTATAAGTGAAATATTCTTGAGTACAGCGTAAAACACAAATAAACAAATAAATAAACAAATAAATAAATAAATAGATGCAAACGTAATTTTGTAGCTCATATACATGTATCAGCATGCTCAAATAAAATGTAGCCTATTCATTTACAGCAGGCTATTCATCTACAGTAGTCTATTCATTTACAGTAGACTACTAATCTACAGTAGCCTACTTATCTACAGTAACCTGCTCATCTACAGTAACCTATTCATCTACAGGTTCCCTATTCATCTACAACAGCCTACTCATCCACAGTAGCCTACTCATCTACAAGGCCTCAGTGGTAAGTAGACTTAGCACGGCGCAATCACGCGTTAGCCTCTTATCAATGCTGGCTTCCTCTCTGGTTGTGCGATCGAAAGTAACTCGCGATTTTCTCCCACCGTTATGCCGGCCACCGTCGTATAAGAAAAGTATACTTGAGTACAGGGTAAAACATCAATCAAAAGAACAAATACATAAGTATTTATCTACCTGCATGTTTATACGTAATAGTATCCATGGTAACGGGCTATGTGGTGTCAAGATATAATTTAGGTATGTACATGGGTGTACCAGGTGTTTAACAGATTTTTGCCCCGTGTGAAAAGAAACAAGCATTCTGGAAATACTCCGGTTGGAGCCATCAGAACAGCAGCTATGCCCAAGTTCATAAGAGAACAAAAATAGCCGTATCTTTAGACACAACAGCCAGGCGAATAATAATAAATGGCACAAGACAGCAATCCCCAGGGGTTCTTAGAGGCCCAGGTAGCGTGTCAGCAAAGAGCAATGAACCAGGAGCCTCTCACAAGGGCGATCGCTGTGAGTTCAAGTCCAGCTTACACTGGGTTCCTTTCCGATAGTACGTGTGTGCAATCGGCGGTTAGTCGTGGCTGTTTGTAAACTGGGGATCCTGTGTACATGTATGTGTACCTCTGTATAATACGACATTGTGATAATAAATATGACCCATATACGCATTTCAATGGACATCTTTTCAGGGTAAGAGCTCGAACATTTTGGTTACGTGTTAAATGAACACATAACCTTTACACATGGTTATGAATGGCTTTGCCCATTTCTTTCAGCCGCAGTCACTCGATGCGATTTGTCGAGTGTCACGTATAAATTACAGTGTAGGAATATTTGTACGTCACGCGTGATAAAAGTTTGTTGCGCTTTCATCACCATAGTCTGTTAGCCTACTCTCATAACCTTGTGCTACGTAAAAGCACATTTACGACAAAGGATCCCCTGGGGTCCAGCTGTTTTACAAGTTCACGAAGCAATAATTACCTGTACACATAATGATCATGACTGGGCTACGCTTTCGCCATGACCGTCGTCTGTGGCCCGGCTCTCTAAAAAGCTCACGACGCGCTGCGTTCACTTAACGTTCATAATGAGGCTACGCTTTCGTCATGACCGTCGTCAGTGGCCCGACTCTCTAACAAGCTCACGACGCGATGCGTTCACTTAATGTTCATAATGAGGCTACGCTTTCGCCATGACCGTCGTCTGTGGCCCGGCTCTCTAACAAGATCACGACGCGATGCGTTCACTTAATGATCATAATGAGGATACGCTTTCGCCATGACCGTCGTCAGTGGCCCGGCTCTCTAACAAGATCACGACGCGATGCGTTCACTTGATGATCATAATGAGGCTACGCTTTCGCCATGACCGTCGTCAGTGGCCCGGCTCTCTAACAAGATCACGACGCGATGCGTTCACTTGATGATCATAATGAGGCTACGCATTCGTCATGTCCATCGTCAGTGGCCCGGCTCTCTAACAAGATCACGACGCGATGCGTTCACTTAATGATCATAATGAGGCTACGCCTTCGTCAATGACCGTCGTCAGTGGCCCGGCTCTCTAACAAGCTCACGACGCGATGCGTTCACTTAATGATCATAATGAGGCTACGCTTTCGCCATGACCGTCGTCTGTGGCCCGGCTCTCTAACAAGATCACGACGCGATGCGTTCACTTAATGATCATAATGAGGCTACGCTTTCGCCATGACCGTCGTCAGTGGCCCGGCTCTATAACAAGATCACGACGCGATGCGTTCACTTAATGATCATAATGAGGCTACGCTTTCGCCATGACCGTCGTCAGTGGCCCGGCTCTCTAACAAGATCACGACGCGATGCGTTCACTTAATGATCATAATGAGGCTACGCTTTCGCCATGATCGTCGTCAGTGGCCCGGCTCTCTAACAAGATCACGACGCGATGCGTTCACTTAATGATCATAATGAGGCTACGCTTTCGCCATGACCATCGTCAGTGGCCCGGCTCTATAACAAGCTCAAGATGCGATGCGTGCACTTAATGATCATAATGAGGCTACGCCTTCGCCATGACCGTCGTCAGTGGCCCGGCTCTCTAACAAGATCACGACGCGATGCGTTCACTTAATGATCATAATGAGGCTACGCTTTCGCCATGACCGTCGTCAGTGGCCCGGCTCTCTAACAAGCTCACGACGCGATGCGTTCACTTAATGATCATAATGAGGCTACGCTTTCGCCATGACCATCGTCAGTGGCCCGGCTCTCTAACAAGATCACGACGCGATGCGTGCACTTAATGATCATAATGAGGCTACGCTTTCGCCATGACCGTCGTCAGTGGCCCGGCTCTCTAACAAGCTCAAGACGCGATGCGTTCACTTAATGATCATAATGAAGCTACGCTTTCGCCATGACCGTCGTCAGTGGCCCGGCTCTCTAACAAGCTCACGACGCGATGCGTTCACTTACTGATCATGAGGCTACGCTTTCGCCATGCCTGACTCTTTTGCAGTGTAACAAAACATTACGTAAACGTAATGACCATTATACAGTAGAGTATACTTTACTATATGTAGCCTGGAGTCCAGCTGTTTTACAAGCTCAGAAAGCGTTACGTACACGTAGTGATCACGATGAAGTTATGCTTTCGCCTAGCCTTATGAATTAGACGTTGTATGCTAACGAAACAATGTCTAGCAAAGGTCCATTCACAAAACCATTGATATTTTCCTATCTGCTTCTTGAACCTCCGTAACGTTGCCTACCAGACAAATTCTCAATCGGCACTCGATTGTACTTTTACTGGCTGACAATCGGCTTCTGTTATGCTCAAATCGGTCAGCTTAAGACGGAAAGGAAGGGAAAAGTTTGACAGCCGTGTTAAATGGCCCCCTTTTTTTAAGCATACATGCATGTCAGTCTTTTACTTGCTTTCATTTATTTATTTATTTATTTATTGATTGGTGTTTTGCGCCGTACTCTAGAAAGAACATTTCACTTATACAACGGCGACCAGCATTATGGTGGGAGGAAACTGGGCAGAGCCCCGGGGGAAACCCATGACCAGTTTGCTGATAGACCATCTCTTTCCCTTTAAACAAAGCCTGAGTATCTTTTCTACGACGACGCTACGTTACATACACTGGGTATCTATCTTACTGTTACGCAGTTCACACCTGACAAACACAACGCCTAAAACTTCAAATTCCACCGCAAATGCGGTAGTAACATGACATGCTGCGTGTAACTTAGTCTAAAATAGGTATTTATAACAGGACAAAAGTTAAAAATCTCCATTAACAGCGGTCTTGTGCTTACCTGTACACTCTGTACACTCGTTCTGGGTGCAAAGATGGACGACAGTGGTGTATGTGGGTCGCTTGAGGACCGAATCCGGTTGAAAATATAAACAGATAAGAAGTGCTCATGCATAAGGTACAAAAGACGCATGTGAGAGCATGGAGATCTATGGGGTATGCACTAAGCCAACTTAACCACAGGCCAATAAAGAAGGAAATAGGACATCCCCCCCCCCCCCAGCTCTATAAAGAAGGAAATACTCCTCCCCCCCCCTTCGATGAAAGACACGTTATTGACGCAGATTACCTCCATGTAGAGGGAAAGAAATCGTAGAACGAAATATAGTCACCTTAGATGTCTTGAGCCGACTAGATCCTGGGAGAAGTATTAATGCCGCCTGTCCACGAGTTAACTTACCCTGTTCTCTTCTGGGGAAGCTATGCATGTGCATTGTTTACAGATCTGTGTTTTGGATGAAGTTGTTTGGGTTATATATATATATATATATATATATATATATATATATATATATATATATATATATATATATATATATATATAATGCAGAGGTTTCTTTACTTTACACTTTTTGAGGTCTGGAAAATTACTTGAGACGCTGAGCACAATGCAGTCGTGGAATGTGCAGTTCTGTGCAAATAAGCCAGACCTTCCCTAATAATTCAAGACCCGTTATCCTTCCAGATGGTTTTGGTGCGTAATGCCGATCTGTATTAGTTTGAGAGTAATTCTGCAAAAAAAAAAAAAAAAAAAAAAAAACTGAACTGGATGCATATTGTTAACCACTTTTCGTTGCGACAATCAGCTCTGTAGAAGTTGTTCTGTGTGTCATGCTACCGGTCGGTGAGTGATTAGACCAGTCGTCCTTCCAGACGGTCGGTGAGTGATTAGACCCGTTGTCCTTCCGGACGGTCGGTGAGTGATTAGACCCGCTGTCCCTTCCAGATGGTCGGTGAGTGATTTGTCGGTGAATTGGTGACTTCCTAGTTTTAACTTGGATAACTCGGTCAAAAGCTCGACTTGCTGATCAGCTCGACTGTAGATGCGGCAACTCTACACGATAAAATATGTGTTTAGACCCTAAACACAAAGCTCCACACAAGCTTGCTTTTATTTTTTAAGAACATGGTTTGCTAAACATATAGTGATAGAAGGTATATAGGCTGAAATGTAGAGGCATTAAAGATGTGGAGGGAACACAATATTTTTGGTTTTTTAATCCTAAACATGTTTACCCCAAGACACATAGTATACTAAAAATGTTTGATACCTATGCACAAAGCAATAGCAAACCTCCACAAATTACCTGCTTCCACTTCATTAACATGTCATCATCTAAGCAAGTATAGTCGCCATATGACTGAAAAATGCTGAGTACGACGTTAAACCTCAAGCACTCATTCTAAGCATGTATAGAAAAGGACATGTTTAGTTTGTTGTGCTGGGGAATTAAATGTCTTCATTCCCACCAGTCTTTAAGGGAGGCCTGTAAATATATGCAACATTTAGCCATTCATTATAAAGCATTGAAATAATGTTGAAAAAGACAATAAACCGTAACCAACAAACAGATCTCTCACAAGACCTGCAACCGTTCTACCTGAATAGTACACTACTATCGTATTACAAGCAATCAGAGGACTGTTTTGCTGTAAGTTACTGTTTTCATATAAAAGCGTGATAATTACTGCATCGAGAACTTAAAAATAGACCCAAAGGTATAATGTATTGCAGCTTTAATACTGGGAAAGTAATAAATAAACATTTCCATGGAATCATGTTACTATGGAAACAACGATAATGAAGAGGGACACATGTATACTCTGTGCACCCGAACACTTAATTTATTTGACTGGTGTTTTACGCCGTATTTAAGAATATTTCACTTATACGACGGCGGAACTCATAGTCATTGTCAAGGATAACGTTATTTGCAGGTAATAAAACAGTGAAGCTGTAAGCTTGTCATGATATTATGATAACGAACCGACTTTCTGTCTGCAAAGGTTACCACCTTCACAAATCCAACGCCACGTTCGCTTCCCTGCAGTATGTAAGGCCATTGCTTGAACTGAGCACTACTGGTACATGTAGTTCAACTTATATACAGGTGAACAACATGACATGTGAGTGAGGATTTGAGTAGGTGAAATGACCTATATTTATTTTTTTATTTGATTGGTGTTTTACGCCGTTCTCAAGAATATTTCACTTATACGACGGCGGCCAGCATTATGGAGGGTGGAAACCGGGTACAGCCAGAGGGAAACCCACGACCATCCGCAGGTTGCTGACAGACCTTCCCACTTACGGCAGGAGAGGAAGCCAGCATGAGCTGGACTTGAACTCACAGCGACCGCATTGGTGAGAGGCTCCTGGGTCATTACGCTGCGCTAGCGCGATAAACGACTGAGCCACGGAGGCCCCTACTCTTTTCAAGGAGGAAGTGCAGTCATAATGGCATGCAAATGTACAACCGCAAAATAAGATGGAAAACGCTAAATAAACTAATAAATAAGTATATAATGATACATGGATATATCACATATAAATAAAAATAATATAAAAATCAATAATATACTGAATGCATCTGCGATACACAGTAATACCGCCTACCAGATTTACCTCCCCTGCATGGGATAATACATGTAGATACCAGCATTCGTGTAATGTTACATGTAACTTGGAAATGGCACCAAATTAATGTATGTTAATATGAAAAACAAACAGCATGAATGAGTTGCACACAGTCTGATTTTAGGTATATTGCTGTTGACAATGAATGTCAGTATTTTGCTATCCAGTACACATAAATACACAGGGGCATTAGAGACCGACATGTATCCCTCCGGTAAGCTAGTGATCCAGTACACGCTGCAATGGACATTCACTAGTATGTTGTTAGATTCTAGCTACGATTTCGCTTCGATTCCCAAAAGTATCTGTTCTGTGTTAGTATTTTTTTACAAATCAAGTAAAACACACCTCATGTTAAGATGTTAAATTCAAGCAGTACCTGCAAAGTTAGGAGATGGAGTCAGCACCATAACTACGCTAGGAATAAAGCCCTAACTGGGGTACACTGACAGAGGTTTTTTCACCGATTTTTCAGATATCACACTGTCGTCACTGCTCATGTTCTACTCTCTATGCTGTACGTCAATCACACACTGTCGTCCCTGCTCATGTTCTACTCTCTATGCTGTACGTCAATCACACACTGTCGTTGCTGCTCTGGTTTTACTCTCTATGCTGTACGTCTATCACACTGTCGTTGCTGCTCTGGTTTTACTCTCTATGCTGCACGTCTATCACACTGTCGTTGCTGCTCCGGTTTTACTCTCTATGCTGCACGTCTATCACACTGTCGTTGCTGCTCTGGTTTTACTCTCTATGCTGTACGTCTATCACACTGTCGTCCCTGCTCATGTTCTACTCTCTATGCTGTACGTCAATCACACACTGTCGTCCCTGCTCATGTTCTACTCTCTATGCTGTACGTCAATCACACACTGTCGTCCCTGCTCATGTTCTACTCTCTATGCTGTACGTCTATCACACTGTCGTTGCTGCTCTGGTTTTACTCTCTATGCTGCACGTCTATCACACTGTCGTTGCTGCTCTGGTTTTACTCTCTATGCTGTACGTCTATCACACTGTCGTTGCTGCTCTGGTTTTACTCTCTATGCTGCACGTCTATCACACTGTCGTTGCTGCTCTGGTTTTACTCTCTATGCTGCACGTCTATCACACTGTCGTTGCTGCTCCGGTTTTACTCTCTATGCTGTACGTCTATCACACTGTCGTCGCTGCTCTGGTTTTACTCTATATCCTTTACGTCTATCACGCTGCCGTCGCTGCTCTGGTTTTACTCTCTACGCTGCACGTCTATCACACTGTCGTTGCTGCTCTGGTTTTACTCTCTCTAATTATATCATATCACATACACATGCGAGTCATCAAGCTAACATTGTATGTGGCTGTAGTAATGTTATTTCGAAGCGAAGTAAAATATATCAGAATTTTGGTTGATTTGAACAGAACTGTAAACTGTTTGTCAAGGGCCTTTTTACTCACTCTTCTTGAGGTCAACATGATTCTTGGTGACAACTGCCAGGTTCGTACTAGTAGCTCCAACACTGGCGCATGGTAACACTATCGCTGGGTACGTGTAGGCCTGAATTTTCCATATGTCATAGAGAAAAATTCAAGCTGCAGGCGGTGGTATGGTACCACGCGAAAAGATTACGGGTATATACAAATTGTTTCAATGAAATATGACAGATTTACCACGTGAACAATACAATGGAAAATCACATGAAAAGAAAATCCTCACTTAACCCGGGACTCATATCAGACGTAAGCCTACAACTAGCCTACAACACACCTGCCACTTGCATCCACAATACTCGCCACAACAACCACGCACGTATATGATGATGCACAACACAACACGAATTGTGCAGGAGACACAAACTCAAGCAATTTTATTAGAAAAGATAAAAACAATCTGTACATTCAAGTACCGCCAGTACAGAGACATTTCTCGACATCTTCTCTTCCTAACATCAGCAGACGACCAGCCTTATTTTCAATAAGATCACGTGTACTCTGGCGAGCATGCGCAAATAGAACGTGAAGGGGCGTACACATGTTTAGACTAAAGACGTTCGGTTAGCAACTGAACTAAATGATAGCGTCATTAAAATCGTCATACAGACATGTTTAGCTGTTACGTGTGTTCTTAAAAATGTGCTGACTTTCCGTGAAGCAATTCTACATGTTTAACTCGCTAAGTGCTTAGCTCTCATCTTTGTGCTTAGCTCGGATATGGTAATACAAATGCCCCATGGCCAATAAAGGACGATTACGTGTTTACACTTTTTGCGTAAAGGATTTTGCATGAATGTATAAATAGGTATATAGGCCAGTCCATGTATGTATTGTTATATACAATGCACATGCTTATTTACTTGACACGTCTGGATATGTAGGGCATTCGTACTTGAAGTGTCTCTTGAGCGAGATCACATGTTCTCGAGTACACGCTCAACTCTGTGTATATGCCAGACCTTCTCTCTCAAGGCTCATTTGTAATACTTACACAAACTTGAGGTCGTTTCATGTCAAAGTTAGTACTGGTTGCTGTCTCGCTTAACTTAGCGCTTAGTACTGAGGGGCTTAAAGTAAAGAAACTTGCGTGGTTGGCTTAAAACCCTATATTTTAACAAAGGGTAGTTTGTTCAGATTTTAACGTAAAATTTTGAAATCTTCCCTTTTAACGTGGACTGCTTGACCAACTGATGAAATTCTATCTCTTACCATCTCTTAATCTGTCAAATTTTGAAATCCTATCTCTTAACATGGGTTAGCTGGTTGCGTGTGGAAATCGTATCTCTTAACATTGGTTAGCGGGTTGCATGTGGAAATCCTATCTCTTAACAAGGGTTAGCTGGTTGCATGTGGAAATCCTATCTTTTGTGCTGGGCTAATTTGTCAAATTCATGAAGTCTTATCTTTTAACGTGAACTGGTTGGTCAGGTTTTTGAAATCCTGTCTTTTAACGTGGGCTTGTTGGCTTGGAGTCAATATAATGTGACTGGGTTGGGTGATACTTCAGTGGCGACAGCGCTTTAGCGGCATGAACTGGCCTTCCTACACGAAAACCAAGTATATTTACATCTAATGACTTGTGTTCTAACGGTTAGTCAGATTGCAGACTGTCTTTTAACGTTATTGCCCTATCGGTAAAAGTTTTAACAAACTGTATGATAACGTGGGCTGGATGAGCAGATTTTGAAATCCTATCTTTTAACGTGGACTGGTCACTCAGGATTTTAAAATCTTCTCTTTTAAGATGGGCTGGTTAGCTAGATTTTTTGAAATCCTATCTTTAAATGGGGGCTGGTTAGCTAGGTTTTTGAAATCCTATCTTTTAACGTGGGCTGGTTAGCTAGATTTTTGAATTCCTGCCTTTTACCGTGGGATAATTGGTCAAATTTTGAAATCCTGTCTTTTTTAACATGAGCTGGTTGGTCAAACTTTGAATCTTATCCTTTACCGAGGCTGACTGGTGAAAGTTTGATATGCTTTCTTTGTTCTTTCCTTTTACATTTCATACCTTGATTACTGTACACGTTCAGTAGTAATCTATAACCTGATGACACAGTAGTTCTATATGCAATTTCAGGTCTGTTCTTACTTTCCTGTCTGACTGATCAGACGCTCCAGCCCTGTCTTGCACACTGGGTTAAAACACCACAACTGGCAGTAAACTGTAACCATGGACATATCTGTAGTTTAGGTTTACCGTTACGTTGTAAATGATAATGAAGAAGAAGAAGAAGAAAGAGAAGAAGAAAATATTTATTTGATTTATTTATTTATTTGATTAGTGTTTACGCTGTGCTCAAGAATATCACTCGTACAACGGCGGCCGGCATTATGGTGGGAGGAAACCGGGCACAGCCCGGGGGAAACCCACGACCATCCGCATGCTGCTAACAGACCTTCCCACGTACAAGAAGAAAGTAAAAACGCTGTAACTACTTACCATCAGTTCTTCGCACACATATCACGGAAATAATGTTCAGTTTAAAAAAGATAAATTTGTTCAAAAAGCAGATTTATATTTTTTTAATAAATAATATTACGCAATAAAACTCAACACACAACCGCTGTGAAATTTACGCAAATTTACCTCCGCCGGTAACGCCGTCAAATGATCTAGGCTGCTTATGCATGCCCAAGTTAAGTGAGCACGTAGGAAATTTCGTCAGCAACCTATCATAAGTTGTGCGGCTTCGTCCTTAAACTTGGACGTGTGCGTTTTTCATGCCGACATTTAGCTGAGGCAGCATGTGTTGTGCTACCTGAGTGGGGGATATCTGGACGCCATCTTGTCACACGACGAGATGTCTAGCAAGACAGTTCTGGTACAATGTAGTCTTGGCTACAAGCCAGCAGCTTGTATACCCTTATGTCTTAACAAAAGACACATTATCTGCAATAAGTTACAGGTGGGAAGGATTGTTAGTAACCTGACAAAGTTCGTTGATTTATTCGGTTTCTTCAACCCATGTATCTGACGGCTATTGTTTTTTGGCTGGAAACTTTTTGAGTATGGCGTTAGGCTACAACAAAATATAAATAACTAAAGACACCAAGTAACGACATACTGAAGTTTTATTCACAAGTCGATCTTGTAATTCAAAGCCTTGCTTGACCCAGCAAGGTAAAGATTTATTTGATTCATTTTTTTGACTGGTGTTTTACGCCGTATTCAAGAACATTTCACTTATAGAACTACAGCCAGCATTATGGTAGGATAAAACTGAGAACAGCTCGATTGAAACCCACGACCATCTACATGTCACTGCCAGACCTTCTCCTGTTCTCTCGTACGGCCGGAGAGGAAACCAGTAAAAGCTGGACTTGAAGGCAGGGATCGCATTGGTGAAATGCTCCTAGGCCAGGCGCTGCCTGACTTCTGAATCAACAGCTTGTGTTACCCAGCGAATGTATCAACACCGTCCCTCAGTGATTAAACAATCACTGGGTGTGTCCCAGAGATTCAACGAACACTGTGTGTCTCAACGAGTGAGCCAACAACTTGTGAGTCTTGGCAATTGAAGCAACACATTGTGTGTCTTGGCAATTGAAGCAACACCTTGTGAGTCTTGGCAATTAAACCAGCGCCTTGTGTGTCTCAGCGATTAAACTAACTCTTTGGTTGTACCAGCGATTCAACCAGTACCTTGTAGCTGCGATTGAACCAACACATTGTGTGGCTCATCAATTGAACCAACACCCTGTGTATACCAGCGATTAAACCAAATCTTTGGTTGTACCAGCGATTCAACCAGTACAATGTAGCAGCGATTGAACCAACACCTTATGTGTCTTAACGATTGAAACATCTGTGTCCCAGCGATTGGACCAACATTTTGTGTGTCTCCGTGATTGGACCAACATTTTGTGTGTCTCAGCCATTGGTCCAGCATTTTGTGTGCTTCAGTGATTGAACCAGCAATTTGTGTGTATCAGAGATTTGACCAGCATTTTGTGTGTCCCAGCCATTGGTCCAGCATTTTGTGTGTATCAGCGATTGGACCAGCATTTTGTGTGTCTCAGCGATTGGACCAGCATTTTGTGTGTCCTAGCAATTGGACCAGCATTTTGTGTGACCCAGCGATTGGACCAACATTTTGTGTGTCTAGGTGATTGGACCAGCATTTTGTGAGTCTCAGCGATTGGACCAACATTTTGTGTATACCAGCGATTTGTCCAGAATTTTGTGTGTCTCAGCGATAGGACCAGCATTTTGTGTGTCCCAGCCATTGGTCCAGCATTTTGTGTGTCCCAGTAATAGAACCAGCATTTTGTGTGTCTCAGTGACTGAGACAACATTTTGTGTGTCAGTGAAATGATTGACAAGTGATTTTTAGCGACTCACAGACAAGCATTTTTAATCACTCTGCCATGCGCTGCCGCCTTAAAGAAATAAGAAATATCATGGATATACATGCATCCAGCTCTCGTCCAACGTTCTGTGTGCCCCTTCCAACTCCCTGCTCGGTGTGTTTATGTTGTTTTCTATATTTGGACTTTACGACTGCATTTAGGTAGAGCTCTAAAGTAAATACGCTAGTATTAATTGTAACTGGCTAACTTCCTGTCCCCTGATTCACCCTGAATGGCATCAGGTTCCTGTAAAGCCTGCGCATATGACAGCATCTCACATTGTCGACATTAGATGTGCAGGTGTATTACAACCGTATTCCTAGAGTCAAAATATGTCCAACATATTCTTTCTAAAAGCGTTAATCTTTAACTTCGTCATCACTTCATCGAATGTTCCAGGTGAATAAAATAGTTTGATTGTCTTCCTGGCTTTTTTTTGCAGAAATGCGAAAATGGCTTCCATCTTTTATTGTCCAGTGTAAATCAATGTACCGTTTCCATATCTGTGGATATAAATAGTAATAAGTATTTCAAGCAAGGAATAACGTGTACCATGTAATATTGTTGATAACAAAGAAGATACTGGCTTATACCCAGGGAACTCTTACATTTGCCCGCTCTTAAAGTTCATGGGGCTTTAGTGACAATAAGCGGCCTACATCATCTGTATTGCTGTTTGCGTAGTCTAACGTTCGTTGAAGGCCATTTGCCTTCTACCAACCAACACCAATGTTTGATGGTTTACGTCGGACACTCAGGTTTCTTCCTCCCAATAAACTGACCGCCCTTGAAAATGTGAAAAGTTCTTGATAATGGCGTTAGGCAACAATCAAGTAAAGGAATAGATAAACACTAACCTCTCAAACAGTACGACCTCTGTGAGGTTTAGTTCAGCTCATGCTGCTCAACGGATTCTCTCTTGTGATTTTCCCCCCTCTTGACGATGTGTGTTTCGGCAATGCTTTTGCTATCTTCTCCCTACGCCGCACTCAAGAATACTTGACTTATACCACGGCGGCCAGCATTGTGGTGGGAGGAAACCCATGACCATCCGCAGGTTGCTTCATTCTATTTCACATTTATCTATTTGCCGGCCTGCTTGTTACGCTTCATCTTGTAAAAGTTCTTCAATTTTTATGAAACATGGTGCGTGTTCCTGTGCGTGAGGGATCTGTTGTGATATATATTATCTAATCTGATTATGATATAGTTCATATTTATTTATTTAATTATTCAATTATTAGATTGCTTTTTGACGCCTTGCCCAAGAATAACTTACTTACTCGATGAAGCCGGACAGTGCCCCCTACGACAGTTAGCAGGTTGCTGCATGTTTATCATGAATGACAGTTCTATTCGCCGTTAATGGTGTCCCTTGTGTAAATTTACATATTAAAAAGATATGACCATTCAATGACCTCTTTGTTTTATATTCAACTTCAACAGAAATTTTCTTTAGACTTATTTAAGTAATATCTCACTGATGGACACACAGAAGTCGAACCACTATTATCAACAAAGCGTTACGAACAATGAGAGGTGGGTTGGCTATTCCTTGCCCACGGCCGGGTTTGAACCCACACCCTACTCGAGCGACTACAAATCTGCACAATCGACAATGACCACAAGTGTATGTGTGTTGGACGAACTGTGTATCACTTTAACTGCTTTAGTTGTTATGGATACGTTAAAGAAATTATTCAGTTTGTGAAATGCAGCGAAATTTTCACAATGAACCGACAGTTTTATGGGGGACTATTCTTATTCCTACCACCGACATGCTTGGACATTTTTTTTTTATTTCTGGTACAAAAGAAACATGTGGAAGTACATTTTTCGCCATGCGTAATATACTGTGAAGCACTGGCACACAAGTAGTTTTTACAGTGTTGTTACTGAAATGCACGCGGCTTTAACCACTTTACCTGTTAGTTGCTTGTGACGTTGTGGCCTGTCTGTGCAAAGGGAGATAACTAATGTTCAGTGACATGTGACCTGGTAAATTCAGTAAATCAAGCACATTGCAGAAGCAGCAGCTCTTCGTGTTTTATTATTCATTTTGAACTGAATACTGTCCAAGCGAAGTACCAAAGTCTACAGACGGTCGGTGGTTGGTAACGGTGAATGTCAGCAGTGGCCGATATAGATATGAAGGACTCGATACAGCATTTATAAAGAAGGTACAGAGCTACTGGTATTGTGTACCTATTTATCGCAGCTTATGGATCGACACCACTGTAATAAAAGACCAAATCCCCCGCATTGACGTGTTTCTTGTTGATATCTACAATACCAGCGTTCGTTGCGCGTGCGCATGCACCGAATAACAGCTGTAGTACAGGGAAGTGACTTGGGTAATCGGGAGACGCCACCACCACTGGACATTACACATAACTACACCCACATAACTACATCCACATAACTACATCCACATAACTACCATGGTGACCCAATGCCCACAGCACTGGTCACCATGAAAGTCCAGTGCACGTGACGTTACATATATAAATCATTTACACGCAGTTATGAAAGAATGCTTTACAACGGATATCATATTTCTATATAAAAAGAAAGACATAACGAGAAATTGTTTGTTCCACATTCTGACTATCCCCCAGGGGAGAGTTGTTCAAAAATGTGTTATAACTTAAACGAAGCTGAGATGTTAATACAAGGGACTGGTTTCATGAAGCTAACTTGGCTAAGTTTGCCCTTAACTACCACCACAGCGTATGTTGTAGAGATATAAAGTGCTATCCGCAGTTCAACGGTTTATATTTTGTACTGTATCTGGGAAAGAGTGGTTTGATCTCAACGGTCTGTGGTAGATTTTGTCTGTTCATAAACCGTATGTTTGGAGTGGGTGACAACGAGAAGGGGGTGCTGCTTTTGGCAGATCACGTGATGAAGTTCATTAGGCACTTGCCAAATAGTGACTTCCACTAAAAAAACCTTTTTTTAGTTTTAATTGCAAGTTTTTTGGAATGGCGTATACATCACTGTTGTCCCGCATTCAAATGCATTAGCCCAGTCCGACAGATGTTTCAGTAAACGCTCAACACAAGGCCTCAATCGATCCATGCAAGTGTATTACAATTCCTAGGACCCACCTCTTCTGAACGTATCCTCTCCTGTTTGACTGCTTCAACTGCGGCTTTAAGTCATAATGTTTCCCAGGTAATAGGCGAAGGGCGGCGTTTCACATCAATTCCCTCTACACGTAAACCCGACAAAGTCAAAGTAGGGTATACGGTACTTACATGTAAAAGTCAGGAAGGATTGAGTTCGTGGTCAACATGTCCGGGTGGTGGAGATCAGCAGTCTGATGTGACGTAATGGTGTCACGTTGAGAAGGATTTCTAGCTTTTGACCTCATAACTCAAAAGTGCGTAGGGCCATCTTGGTGATACGTATATAAGAAGAGATAACTAAATGATGTATCGTAATGAGATAACTAAATGATGTATCGTAATGAGATAACTAAATGATGTATCGTAATGAGATAACTAAATGAAATGAGATAACTAAATGATGTATCGTAATGAGATAACTAAATGATGTATCGTAATGAGATAACTAAATAATGTATCGTAATGAGATAACTAAATGATGTATCGTAATGAGATAACTAAATGATGTATCGTCATGAATAATCTTTCTCTGTTATATCTCAGAGACAATTTTGAGTCCTGGCTCAAGACCAAACTATCGATAACGGTATCTAGATATGTCTCCGTTAAACAACGTATTACTCAGTTATGTAGTCCAATGAGAAACGTGGATTCGTGTAATTTCTGTGTTACCTTACCAATGAGCTGGTGCTGACTTCTTTTCGCTCTCTCCATTGCCTCTTGCCAGCATACAAATAACGATTTGGCAATTATGTCCAGCTTAAGTGGTTAAACAATGCATTTTCTTGAATTCAGTTGATAATATTTTGCCACACAAGTTTTTTTCCCCTGAATTAATCATAATGCCTTTCCGGAGACCACGTGTATAAATAGTTTAATGTGAAGATGTTAACTTAAAAGCATGTGACAAACCGGTTTATTACACACACATTTTAAGATCATTTCCGTCATTATTGTTAAAATAGAATTAGTTCTCTGGCTAAATATAAGGGGATTCGGTGGATCACCAGTCACACTTCCGGAACCACAATGGCGCTGAAAATGGACAGCATAATCGTCGTTTTCTTACCCTGATAATTATCTCTGGGTGAGTTAATTTTCCTTAATATTATCTTTTGCACTTTAACACTCGAATATCGTCCCTGTCAGTGACCTCGTAAATCACTACAACAACAACAACAACACTTGAATGTTCTTCCACTTCAACCGACATTCAATGCTACCGCATTTCCAAGGAGAAAAGCAAACTCTGACAGAAAAGAGAATGTCCTTGAAAGAACAGTGTTCCGATCTTTAAAAATTTGTCCCCAAACAAAATATACATTAATTTAATGGTGCCGTTTTCAAAAGGCATTTACCATAAAAACCTAACTGAGGTCTAGATCGATCGGATTTCAATCGGTTATTTGTGACCATTTGCAAATTTTGACCCTGTCGCCGCCGGTCTGATTTTCTCTCTGTGCTGCTGTCTTTTTACATTTTTTTGAACAGATTTTGATTCACTTTTGCACAAATGTACCATGTTTTATCCTGTTGTATCAGAAATCAATCAGTCCGTTGCTGTGAACGCGCGGGCTTCGCTGAGGTGTAAATGTCTTTACACTGCGCTTGACTTTGAATCCCATGACCTTTCACAGTACATCATTTTTGGTTCACTCTGACGTTCTAACACGTTCCGACGTGTAAATGTCCTCAATGCCAATCTGCATATGCACTCAGTGACTTCTCGCCGTTCATTATTGCTCGGTTGATGCCTTTCCAACATATGTCGGCGCGTGAGTATCATTACATGTCTACCATATGCACTTCGACTCGATGACATTTTTACCAAAGGATAGCTTAAAAGCGCGACAAACTAAGACCTGAATAGTTTGAGCAGTTTATACAAGTAACTTTTATAACGTCCAGCAAAAAGCCTTAAAAAGCCCGGCAAAGGAACAATAACTGTTATTCTGCATCCTATAAATATTTTAGATCAGGGAGCACAAAATGTCGTTCTCAGACAATATTGTGGGTAATACATGCTACCAATGCCCAACGTTTTCTGTCACTTTGTAAAGACAGTTTATAAAGGTTCGTTCTCCACTTTCTTATCTTGTAGTGGGGAGATTATAGCTTACACATCGGCAGATTTGAAAATAAAAATGCTGTTAGAATGAAAAACATCAGAAATGTTAAATGTATCGCAAACCCAGACGATTCCGTGGAACGATACACTATCTTTAGCGTTCGTCTGGAAACTCAGTGGATTCAAAATATTTTTTTCTCAAAGCAACAGAATCTTGATCTAGGCTTTTGATTTTGCTTTTCTTAAAAAAGACCTGTGATATTGAGGTAATACTTTGAATAATTTAAACATTAAAAATCCAGCAAAAACAAAATACAAAAGCAAAAAAAAAAAAACAACAACAAAAACAAACCCACCAAAAACCCTCAGCTCTTTGATAAGAATTACGTCACCAGGGGAAAGGCAGCGATCGAAATCACCTGATGGTTTTAATGGCAAGGATGTAGGCGTGCAAGTCTTTAACGGAGCTTTCTCACATGATATTACGCTCCATTACCCTGAAACTTGAAAAGCTTGTCTTCCTGGAACTGACTATAACTACGCGATTAGAAATGATCTTTGTGCCATGATTGTCGACATCTGAAACACATATGTTTTGTGGAATACAATATCGAATATGTAATCTCAGTCGCCATCTAAGTCTTGATGCGCCAAAAAGCTCTTCAAAACTTTGTGTACTATTAATTGATGAATATTTTTTTTATAAAAAGGTTTCTAATTTTTCTTTTTTCTTTTCACGCTAGTGCAGTGTAATGACTTAGGAGCGGTCGCTGTGAGCTCAAGTCTAGCTCATGCTGGCGTCCTCTCCGACCGTCCGTGGGAAGGTCTGGCAGCAACCTACGGATGGTCGTGTGTTTCCTCCAGGCTGTGCCTCGTTTCCTCCCACCATAATGCTGGCCGCCGTCGTATAAGTGAAATATTCTTGAGTACAGCGTAAAACACGAATCAAAGAAATAACTAAATACATGCTGAACTATCACACCGAAGTGTTTGGCTTATAAAGGCGAGTGAACGAAGAGTTCGTGTGTATGTCAGTTCAAGTGGGTGCCACGTTTATATACAAATACATAGTGGGGGGCTCTATATCTGTATGAGTTTGAGTGGATAAGCCTATTGCCATCAAGTCTGCACACGTCGTGTGTTATAGCGCTTCACTGACAAGCGTTGTATAACCCATGTGAGTTTGTGTGAACACTGGTTGACCTAATCTTGTTGCCATCACGTTTCCAAAAACATCTGATGCGAGCATATGTAACTGGATACATTTGGATGAGATGAAAACAGTTACCGAGCTGGCAAAGGCATATAAAATGCTACCACTTTCTTATACAGGTTTAGAAAAAATGATCAGCTACACATGCAATGCAAGATGGACGTAGGTATTGAGAACCGCAAAACTTTTAACTTTTATTGGTTAATAAGACTTTTGACGTTCTTGTGTAAATTTTCGGTCCGTTTGGAGAGATAATTATGAAAATCAGTTTTCCCCTACTTGCTTACATGGATTATAGTAAGTATGTCCGAAAAACAGGGAAAGATCCCCACACCATAATGCTGGCCGCCGCCGTATAAGTGTAATATTCTTGAGTACGGCGAAAAACACAAATCAAATAACTAAATAAATCAATCATTTGAACTGTGTGGCACGAACAGATAATTTTGTTACACGATACATACTTTTTACCGTTTGTATGAGAACGCAGTGTGCTTTTACAATGGTTAACATTTTTGGGCTGTTTCAGGTCCATCGAGAAGCTTGAATTTCCCATTAATCGAGTCTATGTAAATTTCGGGAAAACCATGCATCAACGGAGTATAGGTATTCTACAGGAGGAAATTGCGGTCACTTTCTGGCTGACCATTACGTGTTGTCGTATGAATGCGACTATATGCAGAAACTATTAAGGATCAGTCCTCACCAAGTCCGATCTTTTTCGTTCACTAAATGGTTTAATGATGATGCTTTTAACAATCCATATATAGAAAAGTCTGTGAAGCCCTTTCTGATCGACTTATATCTGTTCTCGAATAAAAGTAGAAACTATTAAAGAGCAATCTTCACCAGGTCAGATCTTTTCCACTCAATAAACGATATATTGATGATCTGCTAGTTTTAAATAATCCACATACAGCAAAGGCTGCGAAAAAAATATATATCCACCTTTCGTGAATTTAAGGGAAACAAGGCTCTGAAGGTGGTACATCTCATCTGGACCCACATTTGTACAAAGACCAAAGTTGGTTTCTTTTCTTGATAAGAAGGGGATAGTTTCAATTTTGATACAATAAATTCTCCGTACTTAGACAGCGATATACCGAAAGGCGTGTACTTATCTTGCCTTATGGCATTTGTTTGATCCTGTGTGTTATGAGAAGATTTGAACCAGGTTATTCCATCAAACGCCGTCACTCTAAATTTTGTACGATTTACAGTTAGCATACCTCTCTTGTAAGCAAAATGCTGACTTTACTCATAACATTCCCACAACATTCTTAGCGTGTTTCCAGCGTCACTGAACGTCCCTGACTGCTTCATTTTGCATACTTAATTCCAGATTTCGTTCTTTACTTGTGTATACTTTCTTAGTTTATCGGGGGTTTGCATTAGACGCTGTTTTGGGAATTGACCCTGCAGTTAGTACCTGGCACTTCCATATTGGTTGACAGGTGCTTACTTATGTCTATTGCGTTGCAAAGGGGGGCCTCCGTGGCTCAGTTAGTTAGCGCGCTGGAGCAGCGTAATGGCCCAGGGGTCTCTCACCAATGCGGTCGTCTTGAGTTCAAGCCCAGTTCATGCTGGCTTCCTCTCCGGCCGTAAATGGGATTATATTTGGCCAGCAAGAGAGCCAGAGAAAGAACATTCAGAGTCCAGTAAAGCGTTAATCAACCGACTAACACAAAATCATACCATGGCTATGTGCAGAACACAGTTATCGGAAAGATGTTGCCAGTTTTTGATGCTAAGGGAGCATTTTGATATGCTTTTGGAGCTTCATTATCTATAAGCCTGTGAAACACCTACGTCCTTGTGGCTGCGTGGGTAAACACCTATGTCTACATGTACGTCCTTGTAGATAAGCGATCACAAAGGATGTCTTTTCCAATGTTGTCTTCGTCTGAGGCTGAAACATTTTTTGGGGTTTAATCTGACGCCAAAATATACCACTGTCTAACAGACTAAACCCTCGTCCAAGCGTAGAGTATAGTATACGCTGTTGATTTATTTTCGAAAACAAGTGAACGTACATTTCACTTGGTTATTGTCATTGAATACTTAGGATGATGTATTTTGGCCTTGGAAATTTCGAGACGGAAAACATGGTTGAGCTCACATATCGGATTACGCATTTTCGACTGAAAGAGAGGCACCTTCTGCACTCCGCCGCTTTTGTTCAAAGATTCTCAATCAAAAATCTGTTACATCCGAAGGGTTAAAAATATCGCATGCGAATCTGTAGCGATCGTCTGAGAGCTGGGTGGATTCAAAGCGATTTAAATCGAAGCTACAATAAAATAGTAGTTTTGATTTTCTATAAGATTGCCTGGAATATTTGCAAAGTGCGGAAGTGTCCAGGTAACCCAGTTCCTTTTTCAAACGTGTGAAAGCTTTCATATCAAGCAGGTTTCCAAGCGTAGGGCTAGGAGTATAAAAAGAAAATGTTGTTTTGAGAGTTCTTGTCTAAAACGTGCTGCCAACATCTGAAGTTAAAATACAGCGTGTTCGCGCCCTGTTAAGGTTCATTAGCCTGGAACTTTTGAAACACTGGCTACTTCTAGAAATAATCCACGTGACAAGATTATCGTCATTCGAAGCACAATATTTTTAGGGTAAAAAGAGGAATACGTAATGATGAAGATTCCGTACTAATTTCGTGTTTGAAAAACTTTCTTCCTTTTTTGGTGGTTTGTGGTAAACGTGATTTTGGGAATTGGCCTTGCGATTATTGACCCGGAACATCCATACTAGTTGACGGGTGGTACAGGAGTGTATGTTTCGACGCATGGATTCAATAGCTGTGAAAGCTATGAGAATGGAGTTAGGAACTGTATTTTAAAGAGTAAGATATCCCGACGTGTAAATGTCCTCACTCCTCACCTGTGTCTGTACCCCATGACTTCTCTCTGTACATCATCATTGATTTGATGTGACCCTCTGACATATCCTGACGTGTAAGAGTCCTTACTCCCCACTTGTGTCTGTACCCCATGAATTCTCTGGGTACAATATGAGTGGTTTGCCGTGAATCTCTAAGATATCCCGACATGTAAATGTCCTCTCTCCAAGTCTAGGGTATATTCTCTGGCTTTCTCTGTTTGTGGAGCTCTGTTGACAATTAGCGCCCAAGGACGTTCCTTTGGTCGTTTGCAAGGCCAAATGTTCGCTATAGTCCATTTTTTTCTCACATGTGGAAAAGTTTGTTAGTAATTTGTCAAAGGTTGGTTAAGGAATTTTGTTTCAGCATGTTTTATTCCTAAAGTCTACCTTCGTACGTGACCGAGTCAATTAGCACGCAATGACTCAGGAGTCTCTCACCAATGCGATCGCTGTGAGTTCAAGTCCAGCTCATGCTGACTTCCCCTACGGCCGTACGTGGGAAGGTCTGCAACATGCGGGTGGTGGAGAGTATTCTCCGGGCTCTGCCCGCTTTCCACCCATCATAATGCTGGCTCCCGTCATATGTGAACTGTTCTTGAGTACGCCGGAAAACATCAAATAAATAAATAAATAAATATATATATATATATAAATAAACAAATAAATATAGTCTACCCTTATTGTGTAATTTTAGGCCTAACTCTCACTTGACCATCAGGGTCAGGGACTCGACTGCAGCACTACGTTGTATCCGTCTTCACGTCATGTACCTAGTAACGTCCTTGGGAGCCATTTGGAAAATATTCAAGTAATATTATAGGCTTAGCATGAAAGTAGAGGTAGACAAATACTATAGATAAGGACTGAAATACAGGTTATCATGATTTAATTGTATGTTTATTTGATGCTTAACGACATTTTGAAACATTATTTACAGACACTATGTCCGTCAGTTGTGTGGGTGAAGGAAACCAGTATATCGGTAAAAACCACATACTTTTGGCAAGTGGCTGAAGAAGTCTCCTCAGATCTGCCGTACATGTGTGTACACCACACTGGTGGTTATAAACAGTCTTCAAAGACCGTTTAAATCCGTTTGAATCGCCACGGGCTTTTCTAATCACACATTGTCACCATCTCTCCACAGGCAGGGATAGCAAAGGAATCTACAAATCCCTTGCCCACGACCGGATTCGAACAGTCACCATGTCTCCTCGGGAAGTAATAGCAAGCGACACCTTCTGTGTATCTTTGCTCACCCCATACAGCTTTCCAGATCTTACTGGACATCTTCTGTTGATCACTGCTCACCACATACAGCTCTCCAGGCCTTATTAGACAACTTTTACATCTCTACAGATCTTACTAGACATCTTCTGTTGTGGTCTGCCCTCGACATACAGCTCTCTCGAGCTTACTGGACATCTTCTGTTGACCTCTGCTCACCACATACATTGTGCCAAAGGGGTAATTGTATATCCTGATCAGTCAAACACCGCTTGTAAACACTTAGAGATCAACAGGCTTTGGGCTATCCACAATCGTTATCTGCCCAAGACCGCTCATAAATACCGAGAAATTTCCAATCCCCAGGTTTTGTAACGTTCACTGGCAGAAAATACTGGTACATAATGTATTACAAATACTGTTGACAATGTGGTCGATAATCCCCCTCTGACTATTGCCCAGAGCATGCGCATAAAGCTGTACGGCCATTACGTAGTAGTACCATACATGTATGTAAGTCTACATCGATTTTCTGTAGGCAGTCGTTTTGATTTTAAGATCAAGATGGATCAATTTTCAGAAATGGCTTTCCCATATACGTCGTTTTAATTGCTTATTACTGTTGTAAATAAGTATGATCACCTGGCAGGTGTATGCATAGAGGAAGTGCATTGTAACTATTCGACTGAAACGAATAAACGCCTGGAAGAATTCATTGGGTCATTTCTCACACATGAGCTTATTGCAGCCAATGGGAGCTTCACACAACTGAGCAACTCATCGCTATGCCATAAAAAAGTTGTCAGAGCTTCGGAAGCCTTTATCATTACTAACCAGATTGTACAGCCTATTGACAAACTTTCGAAGCAGAATCCTTATACTAATTAGTCATATAGACTTGACAGCCTTAACAAGCGTAAATTTTGCGGCAAGCTCGTAATTAGTCCTTGTTTTAAGGTGTGTATTTTAGTATGGATTGGAGTTAAAAAAGATTTTAAAGGAAGGAATCAATTTGCCATAGATTATCGTAAATAACTGACTCTGAAAAGTTTGCAAGAGCATTTAATGTTGTGAAATGAAGTGTTAACTCATATTTAATATACATTTTAACGTAATGTATTCTGTTTCGCAGAAAATTCCTTTATCTTAACTATCAATTCCATGTCAGGTGTTCGTTTGATGCGGCAATTTTGAGATGATGACTCTAAGCGCTGTTTGTTTAGAAAAGCGTAGTTAATATTTGATGTTCAGGGAGCTTTTGTATGTACTTTTGGGCTTTATTAGCCATTAACCCTTGACAAACTTATGCCTCTGTGGTATCCATGTGAAATGGTCAGAAACTGTGTTCTTTCAAAATTACCGTCATTTGAAGCTGAGACGTTTGTAGCGGTCCGTGACGGGTATCGTAACCACAGGGGTAACCAATGGTAAACCACACACCCATTTAGGCCATGTCCGATAAGTCCTTTTTAAACAATGGCTGCGGTCCAAAACTGGAGTCAAATTTGGCTCTTGCCTGTCAGCTCGCCCGCACACGCAATATCTCATGTGTATTCCACAAGGTAAAGACACACAAGCTCATCTCAGAATCACTGCTAAAGCCTGCACCACAGGGTGTTGAAAAAGTTGTTGTTCTCAGATCTTGCATGTGCGTTTAACCTGAAAATGGAATCCTTTTTTTGAAATGGTTTGCTGTGTTGTGAATACTGGGCACGTGTGCCATTAATGAATAGAATATACTGGAGATGTTGCGTGTGCGGGCGAGGTTAGAAGTAAGAGCCAAAGTTGACATCAGTTTTCGGCCGCAGACATTGTTTAGAAAGAATTTATCGGACATGGCGTGAATCGGTGTATGGTTTACCATTTGTTGTCTTTGTGACTGCGATACCAGCCAGCCCTGAACAAAGAGGAGGGTTGAAGTAGCCATCTGGGAGCGAAGTGTGGGTCATTTACTGTGTTGGCATAAGGTTTTTACTAGTTTTTTTTTGTAAAAATATACATTAAAACGTAATGCATTCTTCTTCGCTGAGTTTCCTTTAACTTGAATATTTATCCCATGTAAAGTGTGTGATGAGGCAATTCAAGACCACAACGTGGGCGTTTACTTTGATGTCTTAAAACGCTGTTTGTTTACATGCCATTTAACTGTGCTAGAAGATCAAAAGGAAAAGTTGGGAACGTGCAGATGTGATTAAGACGACTGAGTTTTGCTTAAAAGATAATCTGTCAAATTTCCTCGAAACTCCGTTATCTTAAATCTTAGTTTTGGTATAAACTTTGTATATCAAATGGTAATGCATCAAATTAAGTTCAAATCTACAAGACCTTTGTTTAAGTGATTTCCACAAGCCATTTTACGGTTTGTTACATCCACATTAAAAGTGTTAGAAGATGAAACAAAACGGCTGGAATGTGTAGGTGTTTGACAGGTGTATGGATTTTGTTTTAAAAGAGGAATTCACACCGGGTAAGTCGTCATTTCCGTCAGCACATGTGGAGGACTCGTAGAGACATGACTTCCAGCTGAAGACAGATTCTTTGGCGCGTAAAGGTAAAGCTTGTTAAAATTATTGTATTGTTGTTACAATTTACTGATCATTATATTTTTTTATGCATTTATTTATTTGGTGTTTTACGCAGTACTCAGGACTATTTCACGTTTATTTCACTTTCACTCATGCAATAACCTGCGGATGGTCGTGGTTTCCCCCCGGGCTCTGTCCAGTCTCCTGCCACTATAATACTGGCTGCCGTCGTATAAGTGAAATATTCTTAAGTACGACGTAAAACAGCAGCCAGATAAACAAATAAATAAATAAATAAAACATCTGTATCCTGCTGGCCGCCTTGTTAAATGCTGTTTCTTTTCAAAGTGTCGTCAAATGAAGCTCTCCTCAAGTTATCGGGGCCGTCGTACTTTCTCACATCCACACTGCGTGGTCAGCAATCAAAAAATTTCTGTGGCATGGCGATCAGCGTGCTTTGTTTGATATATTACATTTGATTACTGATGTATTTTGGAGAGGAATAGACATATATCTGGCCTAAATAGGATTCTTGTGAGGTTTAAAGAATAATGAAGCAGTTGGTTTCGTAATAAAGATTGCCTTGCAACAAGCTCATATAACGGTTTCAGCGACGACTGGATTGCAGGCCAGAGATGTTGTGTCAAATTTTCAACTATATCTTTTCCCGTTAGGGCAAATGATTGAGACTCGGCTACTGATGGTATTTTTTTCTTCTACTCAGAGATCAGGACAATTAGTTTTCATTGAGTTTTCCTGCAGGAAACATGACGTTCACATTGTTTGAAGTTGTTCATTAAATCCACTTCTCCGTCAAAAAATCTCCATCCTACAGGATTCTGTGACACGTGACAGGCAGACGATAGGCTTGAGCAGTGTATACTCAGTCGCCCACAGTATAACGCTGACAGGAACAGGCTCAAAGAACTGTGTCTAGTTTTGGAACAGGGGAACTTTCACAGTATAGACATCTTCTGATGATCTCTGCTCACCAGATACAGCTCCATAGATCTTACTGGACATTTTTTGTTGACCACTGCTCACCACATACAGCTCTCCAAATCTTACTGACATCTCCTCTTTATCTTTGCTCACTACCTGAGACCATACTGGACATCTTGTGTTGACGTCTGCTTGACATACAGCTCTCCAAATCTTACTGGATATCTTCTGTTGACCTTTGCTCACCACATACACCTCTCCAGATCTTAATGGACATCTTCTGTTGACCTCTGCTCACCACATACACCTCTCCAAATCTTAATGGACATTTTCTATTGAACTCTGCTCACCACATACTGCTCTCCAAATCTTACTGGACATCTTCTGATGATCTCTGCCCACCACATTCAGCCCTGCAGATCTTAATGGACATCTTCTGATGACCTCTGCTCACCACATTCAGCCCTGCAGTTCTTACAGGACACCTTCTGTTGACCTATGCTCACCACATACTGCTCTCCAGATCTTACTGGACATCTTCTGATGACCTCTGCTCACCAGATTCAGCCCTGTAGATCTTACAGGACACCTTCTGTTGACCTATGCTCACCACATACTGCTCTCCAGATCTTACTGGACATCTTCTGATGACCTCTGCTCACCACATTCAGCTCTGTAGATCTTACAGGACACCTTCTGTTGACCTATGCTCACCACATACTGCTCTCCAGATCTTACTGGACATCTTCTGATGACCTCTGCTCACCAGATTCAGCCCTGTAGATCTTACAGGACACCTTCTGTTGACCTATGCTCACCACATACTGCTCTCCAAATCTTACAAGACACCTTCTGTTGACCTATGCTCACCACATACTGCTCTCCAGATCTTACTGGACATCTTCTGTTGAAAACTGCTTACCACATACAGCTCCCCACACCCTATTTGACATCTTCTGATGACCTCTGTTTACCACATACAGTTCTCCAGATCTTACTGTACATCTTCTCTTGACCTCTGTTCACAACATACAGCTCTCTACGTCTTACTGGACGTCTTCTGCTGAACTCTGGTCACTACATACTGCTCTCCACTGGACACCTTCTGTTGAACACTACTCACCATATACAGTTTCACAGATCTTACTGGACACCTTCTGTTGAACACTGCTCACCACACACAGCTTCACAGATCTTACTGGACACCTTCTGTTTAACACTGCTTACCACATACAGCTCCACAGATCTTACTGGACATCTTCTGTTGACCTCTGTTCACCAATCGCAGCTCCACAGATCTTACTGGACATCATTTGTTGACCTCTGATCACCACATACAGCTTCACAGATCTTACTGGACATCGTTTGTTGACTTCTGCTCACCACACACAGCTCCACAGATCTTACTGGAACATTCTGTTGAACACTACTCACCACATACAGCTTCACACATCTTACTGCACATCATTTGTTGGCCTCTGCTCATCCCCTACCCGCTCTCCGGATCTTACTGGACATCTTCTGTTGACTTCTGCTCTCCAATCGCAGCTTCACAGATCTTACTGGACATCTGTTGACCTCTGCTCACCACACACCTCCACAGATCTTACTGGACATCATTTGTTGAACTCTGATCACTACACACCTCCACATATCTTACTGGACATCTTCTGTTGACCTCTGCTCACCAATCGCAGCTCCACAGATCTTACTGGACATGATCTTTTGACCTCTGCTCACCACACACCTCCACAGATCTTACTGGACATCATTTGTTGAACTCTGATCACTACACACCTCCACATATCTTACTGGACATCTTCTGTTGACCTCTGCTCACCAATCGCAGCTCCACAGATCTTACTGGACATGATCTTTTGACCTCTGCTCACCACACACACTCAGATCTTGGTAATCCGATTTCACCAAAGCAGTACATGTGTATCCTGATCAGTCAAACACCGCTCATGAACCCCTAGGAGTCTTCAAACCCCAGGGTATGGGTTACCCCTATCGTGAACAAGCAAATACTTGCCATAAGCAACTAGAAATTTGTAATGTCCAGGATTTGGCTACCTTTAATCGTTATCGACCAAACACCTCCCATAAACAACAGAAATTTGTGATCCCCTGGTTTTAATCATAATCGTAAGCTATAATCGTAATAAGCCTTTCGCTTTTTATAGGGCGGGAGGGAGTGGGGGTGATGGGATGGGTGAAGTGTAATGGTCGGGTATCTTATCGGCGAGCCGGGTCATGAATGATATAGCTGCGTCAGGTGTGCCAAATACAGAAGTTGAAAAACAATATTACAGTTGAGCTCCCAAGGAAGATAGACTGTCGTGAACAAAAGAGGAGATACATGCGCTCATTGCTGAGTGATTGGGTCGAACATTATTTCGCGTTGTTCCTGTTCCATTTACTAAGAGCAAACCATTCTATTTTTTCCGAGAAGATTTTGTCACTGGGAAAACTATGGCACACTATGGAACTCAACCGGTTATTTTTGTCACGTTCACCAGCAGAAGCTAGTGGTATATAATCTGTTACGATTAACGTTGACAATGTGGTCAATAATCCCCCTCTGACTATTGCCCAGAGCATGCGCATAAAGCTGTACGGCCATTACGTAGTAGTACCATACATGTATGTAAGTCTACATCGATTTTCTGTAGGCAGTCGTTTTGATTTTAAGATCAAGATGGATCATTTTTCAGAAATGGCTTTCCCATATACGTCGTTTTAATTGCTTATTATTGTTGTAAATAAGTATGATCACCTGGCAGGTGTATGCATAGAGGAAGTGCATTGTAACTATACGACTGAATCGAATAAACGCCTGGAAGAATTCATTGGGTCATTTCTCACACATGAGCTTATTGCAGCCAATGGGAGCTTCACACAACTGAGCAACTCATCGCTATGCCATAAAAAAGTTGTCAGAGCTTTGGAACCCTTTATCATTACTAACCAGATTGTACAGCCTATTGGCAAACTTTCGAAGCAGAATCCTTATACTAATTAGTCATATAGACTTGACAGCCTTAACAAGCGTAAATTTTGCGGCAAGCTCGTAATTAGTCCTTGTTTTAAGGTGTGTATTTTAGTATGGATTGGAGGTGAATAAAGATGTTGAAGGAAGAATTCAATTAGCCATAGGTTATCGTAAATAATTGACTTTTAAAAGTTTGCAAGAGCATTTAATGTTGTGAAATGAAGTATTAACTCGTATTTAATATACATTTTAACGTAATGCATTCTGTTTCGCAGAAAATTCCTTTATTTTAACTATCAATTTCGTGTAAGGTGTTTGTGTAATGTAGCAATTTTGATATGATTACTACAAGAGCTGTTTGTTTATGTGCCATTTAACTTTGGTAGAAGATCAAAAAGGAAAGTAGATGTGTTCAAGACAAGTGACCTTTTTAATCTGAGGAATTCTCCGAAACTCCAGTATCTCTTGCGTTGCCCACGTATCAAATTGTAATACCTCAGATTAAGTTAAAATATACAAGCCGTTTGTTTAAGCGACTTCACACGCCATTTTGCGGTTTGTTACATCTAAATTTAAAGTGGTAGATCATTTATGAAAAGGTTGGAATGTGTAATTATGCAACAGGTGCATGGATTTTGTTTTAAACGAGTTGTTCACACCGGGTAGGTCGTTATTTCCATCAGCAACTCTAGAGGACTGATTGACATAGGCAATTTTGATCACAACACATAATCTTTAGCCTTTGTAAAGGAGCATCAGGTGTTTTAAATACGACTGTACCTGATTATTGTACATTTTGTTTCCTTTTTGATGTCTTTTTTTTCAAAGCAGTATTTTGATACATTGCATGGATTTTGTTTTAAAAGAGGAGCTCACACCGGGCTGGTCGTCATTTCCATTAGCACATGTGGAGGACTGGTAGAGACACGACTTCCAGTCGAAAGCAGATTCTTTGGCGTGTAAAGGTAAAGCTTGTTATAATTATTGTATTGTTATTACAATCTACTGATTATTATATTTATTTATTGATTTATTTATTGATTTATTTATTTATTTGGTTTTTACGCCGTACTCAAGAATATTTTACTTATGCGATGGCGGCTAGCATTATGATGTAAGGAAACCGAGCAGAGCCCGGGGGAAGCCCACGACCATCCGCAGGTTGCTGTAGACAGTCTGACGTAGTGTCGCAGAGGAAGCGACCGCACTGGTGAGACCACAGATCATTATACAAGTTGACAAGTACATGTATATACATTTACAACAGGAACAGCAGGATTGATATGCAGCTTATGTGTGTTTTCTTCTGAACTGACACGGAAAACAGACACTGTTTTTAGTTTTCGTGGCGTGGCTTAACGTAAATTTGGTTTCGTTTTATTTCCAGTTGGTCAACCATAAAGTCATGACTCGAATTCCTGCATTGCTTTTCCTGCAGATTGCAATAGGTATGTTTGATTTCCTTACGTACCTATGTATAATTGTATATCTCAGTCTTATCTATTCGGGACCTCCGTGCCGAGGTTTTTAGCCCGCCAGCATTGCTGAATGACCCAGGGGCCTCTCAATCATATCGTTGCTGTGAGTTCAAGTCTGGCTTTTCCGGCCCTACGCACGAAGGCGTTTCAACAATCTGCGGCTCAGCTCGGTTTCCTTTGTTGTATAAGTGAAAGTGAAATATTATAAATAAATTGTCATATGATAGTGTTATATACGCCAAGAAGCAAACTTTGTGCTTGAAAGAAACTATAGTCGTGACGACACATGTACACATGCTGTGAGTTAGTAAAGGAGTTCAGTTACTTTTAAGGAGCGATCTTTTTTGTGATTCATTATCAACAACAAGACATAAAGAATTAAATAAATAAATCTTATTTCTTAATTACCATCACTGCAAATTTGTTTCATGTTTACAAAGCAGGCTGTTTTTATAGCTTCCTTTAATATTCAAGAATTTTTCACTTCCTTGGCCAATAATATATGCATAAATGTATGTAAAATTCTGATGACTGAAAATCTCAAGCCTAATATGCCCTTTTTCAGTATTGCTGCAGGATGTCAGCTCACAAGGTGGAGGCGGTATGTATGGTATATACCTTATATAACTACTCGTAAATCATTAGCAGAAATAGCCGGGAAAGGGAGGTAATAAGTCATAGATGAAGTTGCGGTTATCTTCTGTTCTAGCATGTAAAATCTGTGATTTTGTTGACTTTTCTCGAGGACTGTCAATACTGGACGGGAAATGTTCCTTTTATTTAGTTAGAACGGAAAAGGGATTTTGTTTTGCATTTGTGGAGTCGGTTATATATTTTATTTGGAGTAGTAAATTGTGTATTTTGAGTGTTACGTTTATCATTGATAGCTTACATTAGAATTCTTTCTAAACAGATTATCTGAGAGACAAAAAAGTTTCCTGAGATTTGTTGTGTTCATTGAATTAGAATAACAGTAACTGAAATTGTTCGTATATAGATTTTACTATATCGGCAAAGCTATACCTCCTACTGATATGGGAAAGACTGGGTACAGGGGATACAGACCGGGGACCGAGGAAATAGAGAGACCTCAACAGAGACTTATCTGTGGTCCATCAGCCAAATGATATATATATAAAGGAATAGACCCTTGGTGCATCTTCAGGCCTGATTCAATGCAACGTTTATCTAGCGCTATAATGTCTTTATAGTGATCTGATCAGATTTTTGCAAGGCAATCTTTATTCTTTTCATTTGGAGACGTGTTTTCCCTACATTTTTTTCCGTGTGTCCCTCATAATGTTTGATGTCTATCCCAGGGCCCCGTACACAAATAACATTCCCAACAGTCACACCCATCTAACGGACTTGGATCAGATATTTGAAACTTCTCTTCGCTTTCCCTTTCAGAGTCTTGCCCACCAGATTTTCCTCACAGACATGCGGATTGCTGTTACTCAATTGAAAATTTCAATCTTATGGCGTTCCGACAGGCTACCGGTTTTTGTCAAGATAAAGGTGGAGACTTAGCGTCTGTATTTGATGAGACTTCCATGGAGT
The DNA here is from genome assembly GCF_032854445.1 of Liolophura sinensis. NCBI lineage: Eukaryota > Metazoa > Mollusca > Polyplacophora > Chitonida > Chitonidae > Liolophura > Liolophura sinensis. The sequence continues at coordinate 17,728,300 of NC_088296.1, forward strand.
TCCTTGGAGGTGTATTGAATGCAGAGGGTATATCACGTGCCTGGATTGGGTACAGTGACAGAGAATATGAAGGTATGTACTCATTACAGGATGTAGGCTTCATCCACTGAAGTAAGTTGCCCAGAAACGTTTTGTCGACACAGCCGACAAGCCTCTCTAGCCAATGAAATCGTCGCCCGATTCCAAGTGCTGCAGCTTTAAATCAGTAGGTTTCTCAGGTACCTGTTGGGGCGCGATAGTGTACTTGTCGCATGGTTAAGACATATTAACATACATAGCCCTTTCGGAGCAAAAATGTACCGTTAACTAGGGAGCCAAAGTGCATGTAATGGTCTAATAATCTCCTTAGCCTAGATTAGCCTAATCGGGCTTAAATTTCTACCACAAATTTCTGACATTCATAGTTTTTGATCTTCTGGGCATTGAATTTACGTAAGTTCAAAGTCATAAAAATATTTGTTTGTCTAGAGATAACTCCTTGTGAGTTATACAGTTTTGAAAGGATTTAAATGTCCACATCAGACTTTTTATAAATGGTATAGCTTTACAAATATTTGAAATTTTCTGAAGCGTTCATCAGAAAAGAGGTTTTTTAACCAACCAGGCCGCTTAAATATGGAGGTACATCTACCATAATATGATTGTTTTCTAGTGTGGGATCACTGTCCATTCAATTAGATATGTATTGCGTGCCATACCGGAGCGTCCTTGTAATAGTGAATAAAACAAACTATTTGTTGTGGAAAATTTATCGCAAATAAATTCCGGAGCTTATATGTGAGTTTTTGTCATGCGCTCGATGTGCGTCTGTGGGGCAACACATTTGTCATCACGGAGGTCTATGAAGGTGCTACAAACATTTTGTTCTCGGCTCTGCGTTTATATATGCTTTGTTTAATACAAATCATGTTAACTGTTCTTAGGTCAATTCGTCTGGAACGACAACACCGCGTCTGACTTCACAAACTGGAGTGATGGGGAGCCCACAGAGACCGATAATGACTCAAGAGACTGTGTTTTTCTTCAACAGACCAGCGAGGCGAGTTACAGCTTCGTAGCGCGTGAATGTAACCTACTATACGGATTTGTGTGTAGCAAACGTGAGTTAAAGACGAGTAATTTTGTTTGACATATAAAATGTGGCGTTGAAGATATTTTACATATAGTTCACTGATATTTAATATCAGGTTTCTGTTGTTAGCTTTCGAACGTTGACACGCATGTTACATAGTACTGGAGATATGTAGGAAAATTGGGCATTTGACGATGGCAACATGAAAGTTGGCATACAGTTGTAGTATTCTGCCAGTTAGATTTTTTGGAAGTAGGTCCATCCGGAATTTGATCTGTGATGGCCATTTTTTCAAGAGAGGTATCAAGTTTTATTTCAAAAGAATGATCCGTTTTGAATAAAAGTACAGAGAAAGCATGAGAGACGGACTGGAGGATTAACGGACTAATGGGCTGGCAAACGACGTGAAGACCTATTGTCCGCAGTTGATTCACTGTCATTCCTTATTTCGATGATAATGACTAATAGCAAAATCTTGAGTTTAGTGATCAGAGATAAGACTTTTTTCCCAACGCCAGTTGACTAAAATCTGTTGACTGCCCCTTTTAGCATAAATCCGTCTTAATTTAGTACTTTATGAACTTTCTTTGTTTTTGATGGTATGTGATGAACGTTGTCCTTGGGATTATTGACCTGGAACATCCATCATGGCTGACGACTTGTATACAAATGTCTGTTCTGACGCCTTGTTTCAGAATAGGAGTCCACCCGACCTGACGTCAACATGGCGATATAAATTACCATGCATGCAACTCAGATTTTATCCGTCAGTTTTTTTATCATTCCCACCACGAATATCCTTACAAATAGTCATATTCAGTGTCTGCAAAGTTCATGGGGGAATGTTATGAAAAGTACATTAAGTAGCTGCCACCGGTTACTTGTGTCGTCCACGGTATCTCTTCATTTGACAGCTTGGATGACTACTGCTGAGGTTACCTCATTCCTTCTCAACATTGTTCCAACCCCATTTGCTGTGAAACGTCATGTTCATCGTTCGAGTTTTAGGGTGACGTGCCTGATCAGGCCACAAGAGGGCCGCAGCATGGTACACGATTTGAATACTGCTTTTACTCAGTCACCTAGAACATACCTTGCGCCTTTCCAACATCACTGAAAAATGTTGACTGCTTCTCTTTGCGTGATTCCGTTCTATTTCGTACTTTTATTTTTAGTGATTTGTGTTATATCTCGTTTTTTCCGGAATTGGCTTTGCCGTTAAAAAGTGGAGCGTTCTTTTTTGTTGAAGGTTGGTATACGAATGTCTGTTTCCTTGCATAATTTTTGTTGGATGTAAAGCGTCTTAGGTCTGCATTGTTGAGTGAGTAGATGCAACCTTAAATTGCGGACGCACTCCTGGCTCCTGGTATGGTCGTACATGAATATCCTCAAAGGTTCCAGTCGTCTTGCGTCAATAGTTGCCATCAAAGAGCAACAAAGATACATATTTTATTATCCACGACTTATATAATAGCACGATTTAAATATTTACATTACTTATTCAACCAAAGTATTCCTTGATATCATTAAAATCTTACTGTTTCCCTTTGCATGATTACGGGTAAAGTTTGTACTCTATATATTTTTTAGTCCTTTTGTGGTTTGTCGCAAAGGTCGTTTAGTGAACTGGCCTTACGGTTATTGACCCGGAAGAATCTGTTTACATTGACGCCTGGTATACCAGTGTCTGTTTCGACACACAGAGTCTTGATCATGGCTGAGCCTGATAGAATGAGTTATTTACCAACTGTTTGTGCGCCAGTGATGGTGATGAAAAAGGTCAGACCCGCTTGGTGCACTTAGTGAACAAAAAAAGTCAACAAAATTTTCATGTTGGTTTTACTTAAAAGCAGTGCCAACTAATGCCAAAAGGGAGACTGGAACAAAACCTTCTTGGTTCCAATAAATCTGAATTTGCTTTGAATATGCCTCTCCTCAGCACGTTACCTGCAGTGGCCCTGGTTGGATGGACAGCGCCATTGCCATTATGCGTTCACATGCCTTTAGTGCCTGTAATCAGGAAATCAGAAATTTTTCTTGTGAGATACATGTACCATCTAAGGAAAGAAAGGCAGTTTTCTCTTCTTGACCTTAACGGTGTGGTTGTGCTCTAAAAATTTCTGGTGCAGCAGAGATTAACCTTGCCGTTGTATTTGAAGACCAGTGTAATTATTTGATCCGTGAGGCACGAATACCTCAAGCGACATACAGTCATTTGCTGTATTTATGCCACTCTCAGGATGCTTTCGACTATTTTGCCCTGTTGGGAAATCAGACGAAAGGCTCTATATGATACTAGGTGTAATAATGCATCCAGTACTCAATCCGACAATCACTGACTTGTACTGCAATGTGTGGACGTACTTCTGAACAGAAATGTCTAAAGGCGGCTAATGCACATGAACTCTCTATCCTCAGCTGACCATCAGAGTTGTTTCGTTTGGTTTTTACTCTGTCTTTGGCATGTTTTATATACGATACTGTTCACGAAGGCATTCAGCTGGACCCTGATGTATCTCAAATGTGTCTTGCTGACACAAAGCAGCTTCTGTTCCGATCTGTTATTTTACATAGAATCCGTTTCATGAGAGGAGATAATCCACCGCTTTGTATTTATTTCTTTTTTTTATTGCTTCCTTATTTGTCAATCTCAAAAAGTTATATAATTGCTACCAGTTTTATTTATTTATTTATTTGATTGGTGTTTTACGCCGTACTCAAGAATATTTCACTTATACGACGGCGGCCAGCATTATGGTGGGTGGAAACCGAGCACAACCCGGGGGGAAACCCACAACCATCCGCAGGTTGCTGAGAGACCTTCCAACTCCCCGCCGGAGAGGAAGCCAGCATGAGCTGGACTTGAACTCACAGCGACCGCATGGGTGAGAGGCTCCTGGGTCATTACACTGCGCTAGCGCGCTAACCGACTCAGCCACGAAGACCTCGCTACCAGTTTTAGGATGGAGGAATCTGGGGTATGAGGGTAAAACCACAAACCTTTTACAATCTACTAACGAACCTTTCCACACATATACAGATATCACCACCATGTATACAGAGGCAGTTGACAATCGATCAATGCTAAGAAAGGGGCTATATGAACGTCGTCGAGCAATTGTTGTCACGAACACCCCACAAGTGGCGGTCTGCAAATTCCAGGCCCATTCCCTCGTCATTTTGTATGTTTTCGACATTATTGCCTGGAAGCTGATAAGTGGGTATTTAAAGCAAACCCAAGACAACATGTGTAAAGCAACAACAATATCGCTTTTTGTTGCATGTATGTCTCATACTCTCCACTTAACACTTCGGCATTTACCCTTTTTCTTAATATGGGTGACCACGAAGATGAACCCCTGTTTATATTTTATACCAGCTTTGGACAATAATGGTAAACATCTGGGGTGCATTCAAAATATCTCAAAATGGCGCATATTTATTCAGTAAACGGATGTGATTTTTGCGGTTGTGATATATTAGTTTCTATTATTTATGTAATTCGCAAGTCACAACCTAGAAGCGTATTAAATGACGTACTTGTATCATGAAAAACGCAAACTCATGTATATTTTACCTATCTGCTGTACTAACAATGTTAATAATATATATCCTTTGGTGATAACAAAGAAAATCACTGAAAAAAACCTTAGGTCACTGGATGAACACATGATCTCTAAACTTCCTTCAAAAAATAGCGTTTGAATGTAGTTGTTTTTCATTGCCGAATGGCTGAGAAGCGTCATGATTTAGATGTCGTTTGAACGTGAATTTTATTTAATTTAGCTATCGAAGAGACTATCTGCCCAAAAGGATGGCAGAGGTTTGGGGATTCGTGTTACCACGCCTCACAGGAAGAGAGGACGTATGTAGAGTCCTACATACACTGCACCGCACTCCACGCAAACCTGGTCTCCATTCTATCAGAAGAGGAAGAGGATTTCATTAACGACAGGTGAGACATTTTTATGTTGTTTGAGTGTGGTATTAAGAGATGATCACGTAAATCATGGTAGATATGATGACATTGACACATATGTAAAGTAAGAGTCAGATTGGTACAACAATGGCAGTAAAATTTGGGCAACAAGAACTGCGGGCCCCTATACGCTTATTGCGATTGTGACATCAGGTCAGTGTATAAGTGAAATGTTTATGAATACGACGTTAACAACCAATTGTTCAAATGAATAATTAAAAATACATCACAAAATCCGTAAATGTTGCAAATCACAAACTACAGGAAATATTCGTAGGTGCTAACATATAAACCTCGATGTCTTTACAGTTTGCTGAATGGAACATTGGACACAGCGACTTGGTGGACTGGTTTGTCACGAGGGCTAACGTGTGGTGGATGTGACAGTCAGTATGCCTGGTCAGATTTATCACCTGTGGATTACCTGCGCTGGGCACGGGATGAAACAAACCAGAATACATCCGGGCAGTGCATCTCTCTCATTAAAGACCGTGGCTTAGAATTTGTGGATTGCATGACCAAAATGGGCTCGATTTGCAAGCGGGGTATAAATGGTATGAACGCTGGCTTAACAGAGGTTTCGGTTCTTATTAAAAGTGAAATTAAACACTTAGTATCAGTGAGGGTCCCCAATATTATAAGTTCAACTAAAATTGTTTAAGATTATCGATACAGGATGTATCCCCATTGGAGTTTAAAAAGTTAAAAGAACAACAGCATAAATGTCGCCTAGTAAAGCCTGGACCAGTTTTATAGCTTAACTCCGTTGTAAAGTAATGTACCCAGTACAAAGTCAAAGCAGCTCATTAAGTGTCATAAAAATGTTTCTAAATATGAAACAGTACGTAGCAGTGTTAACGCAGATTGCTGTACCAAACTGGATATCTCTTTGTTTGATTTACGTTCTCGTATAAGGGGCATTTTTTTTACCACAAAACATTGTTTAGTCGTAAAAATAACGCTATATTTTCCTGAGGAATTTTGGTACACTGTCAAGTATCATGTCAACACAATATGTTCTCCCGTTTAAATGGCTGGATTTGGCTTCTGTCTGGTCGAAGACTCATTGTTCATTGTATTTCTACACACAAGAGCTTTAGGCCAGTCGCTAAGGTTGCGCGTGTTCGATTTCGCTGTTTTTGAAATAATCGTCATTCAAGAGGGATGCCATCACAACTTGTTGCCAAAATGTTGTTGGTTTTTTTTTGATGAAAAAGGCTTTGTAGACAGATTCTTAACTTTGCCTGAGAAAATTGATAACAAACGTGGCAATGAGCATAAACACGCTTTGTTGAGTTTTTTTAAGAACACAACAATTGCTGAACTTAATGGTGACAGGGGTATTGTTCATGTAATGCGTTTTACCGATGCTCTACGTCACTTCAGTTCAAAATGGTGGGACGTGTACGCAATAACTAGTCTGTCTACTAACTTGCAAATCAGGAGATTTCATTTTCTGTCAACTACACATGGTAACATTATTTTTTGTAAGCAGACACGAGGCTCCCATGTGTTGTGCGATTTATTATGTAATCATAACACACTATTGATTTGATTTTAGCTACGAGAGTGTGTGGAACGGGCTCAGTCTTGATGGGGGAGAAATGTGTTGGAGCATATACCAGAAAAATACCACACGCACAGCAAAAAATATTGTGTGCATTTGCAGGAGGCGAGCCGCTCAGCATTCATACCCAGTTCGAACAAGATCTTGTTCAGTCGTATGTGAAAACGATCAATCGGCCAATCGCTTGGATAGGTAAGTTAGAGAAGTGTTAGCAGGAGAAACTATTTAAAGATGTGAAATGTAATCATAGATAGAAGAATTTATTAGAACATGGACTGGCGTGTGTGTCATATACGAAATGTCTTTCGTACATGGCATTGTGTAGTGTTACAAGCTATAAGCACTTCGAGTTTAAATAGTAATTCCAGTATGCTAAAACAAAGTGTAAAACAAAGAGTTGCTGATAGTCCACATGATCTGTATTTATTTATTTATTTATTTGATTGGTGTTTTACGCCGTACTCAAGAATATTTCTCTTATGGTGGGAGGAAACCGGGAAGAGCCCCGGGGAAACACACAACCATCCTCAGATTGCTGACAGACCTTCTGTCTCTCTGCCTCCGTGGCTCAGTCGGTTAGCGCGCTAGCGCAGCGTAATGACCCAGGAGCCTCTCACCAATGCGGTCGCTGTGAGTTCAAGTCCAGCTTATGCTGGCTTCCTCTCCGGCCGTAAGTTGGAAGGTCTGGCAGCAACCTGCGGATGGTCGTGGGTTTCCCCCCGGGCTGTGCCCGGTTTCCACCCACCATAATGCTGGCCGCCGTCGTACAAGTGAAATATTCTTGAGTACGGCGTAAAACACCAATCAAAAAAAACAAAACAAAAAAACTGGGATGTTGGAAATACTATTTTTATTCAATTTTAGGGCTCAAGAGGGTTGATGGCGAGTATACATGGTCGGACATGTCGGAAGTCAACTACTTGAATTGGCAAAGCAACCCGCCAGAGAACTCGACGCTCTCAGTTGCACTACAACTTGGTGAAAATGCCCCGTGGGTCGCGGCTCCGAAGGATGACCTTTACGCTCACGTTTGCCAGTTGGGTGAGTGGTTACTATCGGTTAAAACATACAATTATTCGTTCAGTAATCCAGGGCGTCGCTCTGGAAGCGCCGGGAGGTTTACCAATACTCTAGGTATGGACCCACCCCAGCCTTTCCCAGTCGAATGCTTTGAACAGCAGCAATGTACAGTACATGCATGTCCTATATAAAGACAAGACATCCTTTGTTTCACAAGCCGCGTTCAAATGAATGCTAATATACGTCTAAAAGCATAGGATTTTTAATGGCCAACGAAGTGCCGGTTCAGTTCGAGTCTTGGAGAGGAATTTTGTAGATCTCTGGTGCACATTACTTGTTGGTAACAATAAGACATCGCCCATGTTGCCGAATACACAGTCTATCATACGTTGAATACCACTTGTCTTCTTCAATCAGTACGTCAAAAGTGAGAATTTTAACAGTCTACGTCGGGCACTCTCCCCGGGTTTGCCCTACCCAAATCTGGTAGTATGGAAGTTTTTCACTGCATTTTCTATTGCTTTATTATTTTGCGTCGGAGTTTTTCGTGTAAATGGCACATATATTGTACTGCACGTTATTTGTGTTTTATCGGTTCTGCGGACGTCATATTTTGCCAGTTCCACGTCCTACTATAGATTTTTATAGAATATTTTTGGTTCCGTCTATTTTACAGACGCCCTTGCAAGGTCTCCTCGGAATTGCTCTGATGGTTTTGCCAGAAACAAGTGCGGTATAGATGTTTGCAAGTGCGTAGACCCATGTAAAGTAAGTGGAAGTCAGTCACGGAAATGCCGTAGGTATAAGAGAATTCAGCCTTCCATACGAAGTCCACTTGAATACAGTTTCCTGTGCTTTCAGGTCTAGGTTTATTTATTTAACACCGTACTCAAGAATATTTCACTTACACGACGGCGGCCATCATTATGGTAGGAGGAAACAGGGCAGAGCCCGGGGGAAACCCGCGACCATGCGCAGGTCCTGGAAAACCTCCCCACGTGCGTCCTCCAGATCCAGAGCTTACGATGCTTGTCTTTCATTCGCAGGACCACGCTGGGTGTTGGTTCAATCACATCCGGGCCTGCATGGCCTCGGAGGTTAGCAATGCAGCACGGCGTAATGACCCAAGAGCCTCGCAATAAGTCCAGCTCATGCTGGCGTCTTGTTGAGCAGTACGTGGGAAGGTCTGTCAACAACCTGTGGATGGTCGTTTTGTTTCCTCTGGGGGTCTGGCCAGTTTCCTCCTACCATAAGGCTGGCCGCCGTCGTATAAGGGAAATAGTCTTGAGTATGACGTAAAACAATCAATCAATCAATCAATCTGTTAATCAAAAAATTCCAGCGTCGCACAGGTATTTCAGATCGGCCTGCTTTCACTTTTCTGGGCTCTTTGGCGTTATTAAGCACTCGAAAGCTCATTGAAGGCCATTTATGTGGTTTAGGTTTGCACAAAATTCCTCGAAGATCATTTGTGTAGCACTGATATAGCGATCACATTGAACCTTCTCTTACCAGTGTAATGCAAGCATCACATTCTAATCATAATATATTTATATGATTTGATTTGTGTTTTATGCCATACTCAAGGATATTTCACTTGTACGGCGATGGCCAGCAGTGTAGTTGGAGGAACCTGGGCAGAACTCTGGGAACCCACGATCATCCGTATGTTGTTGGCAGACATCTTTACGTACTATTGGGGAGGAAGCCAGCATTTGTTAATAAAATTTTTTAATAAAAATCTAAATGCAACTTTGATTTGATATTGAAGTTAACCAGTTGCCAGCGTGAAGTAAAATTTATATAGTCGGCTTATTTTATATATGTGGATGCGGTCATCTGTCACCCGGTATTCATACTTTTCTCTCCCGGTCAAACTGACCGCCGTCTCATCAGGGAAATATTTTTGTAAATAATGGCAAACACCAAGAATCCGGTCCAATTTTAGACTTCCTCTTTTTTGTCTTTTGTTGATTGTCAGTATCTTAGGTAGCATGCAAATCTTTCTCGTTATTTTTAAAACTCTGACATTGTTTGCGTTTTTAATTCAGGACGTGGTGTGTGGAGCTTGCGAAGTTTGTCAACTCGGACAGTGTATCGGTATGTCCAGTTTTATTTCTCTGTGAAAATTGCCGCATTTGCTTGTTAGGCTTTCTTTTTACAGAACTCTGCGTAATATTACACGTAACATTTGTCAAGCCAGTGGGCACAGATAGCCAGATTATGCTAAAAAGTAAGTGATCAAAGATATGTGCGGCAATCTTGGTCTTTAAAAACCATCAAACTATTAGTATTTCCCACTGTTTTTTTGCCTGATGTATGCAGAACGTGTACTTGTGAAGTATTGGAGGCGGTGACGTGTACATATGACACGCGTAAGCTCATTCAGATGGTTTGGTTCACTCCCTGTTTAATGGGTTTCGATGGTTGTCCTTGTGGACAAATTGTTGTCAACGCTTTATGTCATATTTTCCATCAGGATCCAGTCTTTTCGAAACGAGCAGCAGGCTCTTTGCCTTTTGAAAATGGACTGAGCGAGACGTGACCGAAATGATTGTGGGGTGCCACCTTAGGTTTAAGAAAAAATGGATTGACTCCAACTCTTTGACAACAACTATCCCATTACTTCCATTGTTTTTATTTACTTACAGATAATGCCTTGCCAACTGCCCTCCAAGTGCTCTTTCGTGTTGCTTGTTCGCTGGTGACAAACATGCCATACAAGGAATTTTTTGCCTTAGTTTATGAAATTCGGATGCCCTCAATGCCATGGTCCCATTTAATGAGCGCTCTTATTTTTGTACACATTTCTAGAACCTGTATGTCCCGAATGTAAAACTGGCTACCTTACAGACGAAAACGGCTGCCAAACGTGTGACTGCAAAGACCCGAAATGTGAGGTGAGAAAATTAGCCCAGGATTGAGGTCTGCCTTGTTCCCAGATACAATGTCATGAGTTACAAACCAATTGTCCTTGCCGTTGTCATAAATTCGCGGCAATGAGATAATCTTTAAACAGAAACAATAAAAACAAAAGAACTGATTTCCTCTTTTTTGTCTTTTGTTGATTGTCAGTATTCGTAGGTAGCATGCAAAACTTTCTCGTTATTTTTAAAACTCTGACATTGTTTGCGTTTTTTTTTTACCTTTAGGACGTGGTGTGTGGAGCTTGCAAAGTTTGCCAACTCGGACAGTGTATCGGTATGTCCAGTTTTATTTCTCTGTGGAAATTGCCGCATTTGCTTGTTAGGCTTTCTTTTTACAGAACTCTGCGCAATATTACACGTAACATTTGTCGAGCCAATGGGCACAGATAGCCAGATTATGCTAAAAAGTAAGTGATCAAAGATATGTGCGGCAATCTTGGCCTTTAAAAACCATCAAACTATTAGTATTTCCCACTGCTTTTTGACCTGATGTATGCAGAACGTGTACTTGTGAAGTATTGGAGGCGGTGACGTGTACATATGACACGCGTAAGCTCATTCAGATGGTTTGGTTCACTCCCTGTTTAATGGGTTTTGATGGTTGTCCTTGTGGACAAATTGTTGTCAACGCTTTATGTCATATTTTCCATCAGGATCCAGTCTTTTCGAAACGAGCAGCAGGCTCTTTGCCTTATCAAAATGGACTGAGCGAGATATGACCGAAATGATTGTGGGGTGCCACCTTAGGTCAAAGAAAAATATGGATTGACTCCAACTCTTTAACAACAACCATCTCATCACTTCCATTGTTTTTATTTACTTACAGATAATGCCTTGCCAACTGCCCTCCAAGTGCTCTTTCGTGTTGCTTGTTCGTTGGTGACAAACATGCCATACAAGGAATATTTTGCCATAGTTTATAAAATTCGGATGTCCTCAATGCCATGGTCCCATTTAATGAACGCTCTTATTTTTGTACACATTTCTAGAACCTGTATGTCCGGAATGTAAAACTGGCTACCTTACAGACGAAAATGGCTGCCAAACGTGTGACTGCAAAGACCCGAAATGTGAGGTGAGAAAATTAGCCCAGGATTGAGGTCTGCCTTGTTCCCAGATACAATGTCATGAGTTACAAACCAATTGTCCTTGCCGTTGTCATAAATTCGCGGCAATGAGATAATCTTTAAACAGAAACAATAAAAACAAAAGAACTGATTTCCTCTTTTTTGTCTTTTGTTGATTGTCAGTATTCGTAGGTAGCATGCAAAACTTTCTCGTTATTTTTAAAACTCTGACATTGTTTGCGTTTTTTTTTTACCTTTAGGACGTGGTGTGTGGAGCTTGCAAAGTTTGCCAACTCGGACAGTGTATCGGTATGTCCAGTTTTATTTCTCTGTGGAAATTGCCGCATTTGCTTGTTAGGCTTTATTTTTACAGAACTCTGCGCAATATTACACGTAACATTTGTCGAGCCAATGGGCACAGATAGCCAGATTATGCTAAAAAGTAAGTGATAAAAGATATGTGCGGCAATCTTGGCCTTTAAAAACCATCAAACTATTAGTATTTCCCACTGTTTTTGACCTGATGTATGCAGAACGTGTACTTGTGAAGCATTGGAGGTGGTGACGTGTACATATGACACGCGTAAGCTCATTCAGATGGTTTGGTTCACTCCCTGTTTAATGGGTTTTGATGGTTGCCCTTGTGGACAAATTGTTGTCAACGCTTTTATATCATATTTTCCATCAGGATCCAGTCTTTTCGAAACGAGCAGCAGGCCTCTTTGCCTTATCAAAATGGACTGAGCGAGGACGTGACCGAAATGATTGTGGGGTGCCACCTTAGGTCAAAGAAAAAATGGATTGACTCCAACTCTTTGACAACAACTATCCCATCACTTCCATTGTTTTTATTTACTTACAGATAATGCCTTGCCAACTGTCCTCCAAGTGCTCTTTCGTGTTGCTTGTTCGCTGGTGACAAACATGCCATACAAGGAATTTTTTGCCATAGTTTATGGAATTCGGATGTCCTCAATGCCATGGTCCCATTTAATGAACGCTCTATTTTTGTACACATTTCTAGAACCTGTATGTCCCGAATGTAAAACTGGTTACCTTACAGACGAAAACGGCTGCCAAACGTGTGACTGCAAAGACCCGAAATGTGAGGTGAGAAAATTAGCCCAGGATTGAGGTCGTAGTTGTTCCCAGATACAATGTCATGAGTTACAAACCAATTGTCCTTGCCGTTGGCATAAATATCGCGGCAATAAGATAACTCTTAATGACAAACAATAAAAATAAAGAACTGATGACAATACTAATGATGATTTCTATGTAAATAATGTCACAATATTAAATTTTTTCGGAACATGCTCTACTATTGAGCTTTATGAAGTATTTACAGACCCGTGTTTATCTTTTTTCTCCACAGCGGGTCACGTGTGAACAAGGATGCTCTTGCATTGACGGACAATGTACGTATATACTGTCACTGATAGGGCCAGAGCATTATGCTGACGAATAAAACCCATGTGTGGCATGGAAACCACCAATAGCTTGGCTCTTTTCACAATTATTAACGAAAGCGCTTTATTAAGTGTTAAATCTACAATATAAAAAAATAGCAACTGGTTAAACGTTACGTGCGAAAAGAGTCTGTTAAACCCGGACGGCTGTCAGATATATTGCAGACAGAATTATTTTTTTTTATTTTTTTTTTGATTGGTGTTTTACGCCGTACTCAAGAATATTTCACTTATACGACGGCGGCCAGCATTATGGTGGGTGGAAACCCGGCACAGCCCGGGGGAAACCCACGACCATCCGCAGGTTGCTGACAGACCTTCCCACTTACGGCCGGAGTAGACAGAATTAAGGTCTAGGGGTCCCGGATACTTATCTGAGTATACATACACACACATTAAAGTGTGCCAGAATACTTATCTGAGTATACATACACACACATTAAAGTGTGCCAGAATATTTATCTGAGTATACATACACACACATTAAAGTGTGCCCGGATACTTATCTGAGTATACATACACACACTTTGAAGTGTGCCAGAATACTTATATGAGTATACATACACACACATTAAAGTGTGCCAGAATACTTATCTGAATATACATACACACATATTGAAGTGTGCCAAAATACTTATCTGAGTATACATACATACACATTAAAGTGTGCCAGAATACTTATCTGAGTATACATACACACACATTGAAGTGTGCCAGAATACTTATCTGAGTATACATACACACACATTGAAGTGTGCCAGAATACTTATCTGAGTATACATACACACACATTAAAGTGTGCCAGAATACTTATCTGAGTATACATACACACACATTAAAGTGTGCCAGAATACTTATCTGAGTATACATACACACACATTAAAGTGTGCCAGAATACTTATCTGAGTATACATACACACACATTAAAGTGTGCCAGAATACTTATCTGAATATACATACACACATATTGAAGTGTGGAAAATACTTATCTGAGTATACATACACACACATTGAAGTGTGCCAGGATACTTATCTGAGTATACATACACACACATTGAAGTGTGCCAGAATACTTATCTGAGTATACATACACACACATTAAAGTGTGCCAGAATACTTATCTGAGTATACATACACACACATTAAAGTGTGCCAGAATACTTATCTGAGTATACATACACACATATTGAAGTGTGCCAGAATACTTATCTGAATATACATACACACACATTAAAGTGTGCCAGAATACTTATCTGAATATACATACACACATATTGAAGTGTGGAAAATACTTATCTGAGTATACATACACACACATTGAAGTGTGCCAGGATACTTATCTGAGTATACATACACACACATTGAAGTGTGCCAGAATACTTATCTGAGTTTACATACACACACATTGAAGTGTGCCAGAATACTTATCTGAGTATACATACACACACATTGAAGTGTGCCAGAATACTTATCTGAGTATACATACACACATATTGAAGTGTACCAGAATACTTATCTGAATATACATACACACACATTAAAGTGTGCCAGGATACTTATCTGAATATACATACACACATATATTTACATATATTTACTTTAGTGTGTGCCCAATACTTTTTCCAGGTTGCCCCAACAGCGCTTTGTTTCAGACCTGTGCGGATCCGTGTGCTCACTACAACTGTGGCTTTTTCAAAGTTTGCAAGTAAGTAATCTCTTATATGGTTATGATGTAAGACGTGCAACACGGACGGTACCTAAGCAACAACGACAGCTTGAAAGCTGGCAAATGTTCACACGTAACCGGTGGAATACGTCCTCTTGTCATTTTACATCAGTCAGGGTTTTATTTTAACCGATCATGTCAATGCATAAATACCAGCAATTTAAACCCTAGCACTATGGCTTATGAGGAATTAGATAAACAAAATGCAGCGATATTAACTGCTATTTATTAGACTTCGCTGACCTAGAATTACAGAAAATGAGACAGTTTCACCGGCTGTAGGCTCTCGGCACTAATCTTGACACCAATGGTTTACCGCGATCTGCTTTGACAGAATTTCTCACGTATTTTCGGCATGTTTGACATGAATCATGCCCTGCCATGGTAGATTCGTTAAGCCAGAGACAATGTATTGGTGGCTATAAAACGACGAGTCAGGTAATCGCACATGTTGACTTGTCAGTGACTGATTGTAATCTGAGGACTAATTCTACGCTAAGGGCTCTTCTGCATCGTACATGCTGCACTGGGCTCTTGGGGTCATTTAGACAGCAATATTTAACAACGCATACTTGTGTTTCTATATTTTTAGACGATACTGTAACTGCCTTGCCAAATGCGTCCGACGCTTCCCACGTAAACGGTGGCGTGGTCGACGTCACCGTGGTCACAAACGTCACCGTGGCTACAAACGTCACCGTGGCCGCAAACGTCACCGTGGCCGCAAACGTCACCGTGGTCACAAACGTCACCGTGGCTACAAACGTCACCGTGGCCGCAAACGTCACCGTGGCCTCAAACGTCCCGGAGGTCGCAGACGTAACAGACATCAGTGACGTCGCACCCACAGCGCTGACAGCAGAAATGAAAGGCGTTAAGATCGCTAACACGCCATGGCGTGGATATTTCCAGTGTATAACTAACACTTTATTTCTGCTCTGTAATAAACATGACATTGTCAACTGAGCATCGAAAATAACAGCCGTTGTCCTTTTTCTTCCAAGTCTCCGTAGGTTTATGTATCTTGACATGCTTTATCTGCAAATGCTTAAGTTTTTTTGTTGGAAAAAGGTCGAATTGTTTGTATATAAAACTCATGAAAACTCCCTACAGTACTTCTTTTGTTTCCTGCAGATACCACTGGTATGTGTGTACATGGTGTCAAGGAAAACATGACAACAGGCTTTCAGTAGGCCGCCTTGTGAATAACTTTACCCAATGCGGATGAGATTGAAAGAACGTCGATCTGCAAAAATGGTGCCGTTTGTTTGAATTTGCTCCAGCAATGTAACTATTCGCCGATGTATAAGTGAAGAATTCTTATCGACGGCGTCGAATCCAAATCAGATAGATTACTATATGGCGTATGTTTAGACACATTTCCCTGTAGGTACCCACCTGACCTATTTGACCGATCTATTTGATTGGGGTTTTACACCGTACTCGAGAATATTTCACTTATGCGACAGTGGCCAGCATTATGGTGGGGAGAAAACCGGGCAGGGCCCGGGGGAAAGCTACGACAATCCAAAGGTTGCTGGCAGACCTTACCATGTAAGACCGGACATACTTGATGATACTTTAGATGTGTACAAGCTGAGCAATGACCTTTACTTGCCCCCGCAACTTCAAGTAAAGTACTTAGTATATCGTCAATTACTTGCCGAATGTCGATTACAGCCACTTCTCAAACAACAAAAATATTGTTACAAAAAAAAAACAAACACATTTTTGACTGTCCAGCAATCGGCGCGCACACTATGAGGAAGATGTCGTCTCCTGTCGTCGAAAGGTAAATGCATCTCGTAATTGTTTTGGGGAAACCTTTAGCATGGTTTTTGCTTAACGTCATACTCGAGAATATCACGTCTACGATGGCGGTCAGTTTTTGTGACTTTGGAATCCGGGGATGTCTCGGTAAACTATCGGATTACGTGCATTATTGTACACGATTGTACGTGTTGTGAGCTCATAGGACTCCACAAGCATAACTCCACGGGTGACTGATAGCACAATGTCACCAAGGTCCCCTGGATGGTGGCAGTAGATATAGAAATTTTCTGAAGCACACTACAACCCTCTATAATAGTATTGCCAATCAAGTAAACAAATCATCCAGTTTGTTGAACAATGGCCCTAATGGCACAAATTAAGGGTGGATCCTTAAAACAACTGGTCGAGTATATAGGCGAAATATTTTTTTATTTATTTATTTGATTGGTGTTTTACGCCGTATTCAAGAATATTTCACTTATACGACGACGGCCAGCATTATGGTGGGAGGAAACCGGACAGAGCCCAGGGGAAACTCACGACCATCCGCAGGTGGCTGCAAACCTTCCCACTTACGGTCGGAGAGGAAGCCAGCATGAGCTGGACTTGAACACACAGCGATCCCATTGGTGAGAGACTCCTGGGTCATTACGCTGAGCGCTAACCAACTGAGCTACGGGTGCCCCCCGAAAGAAATAAATCAGTATCCAAATCGTGTACGATGGCAGCTCATCAATTGTCTTTTAATTGATGTACGATAGATAAAATCGTGTAGTTCAGTGACCTGCACTGACTGATCGACTCACTGATACGCTTGCTGAGTGACAGGCAGACTGACTGACTGACTGACTGGCTGCCTGCCTGACAGACTAAACCCTTGACTCATCGATCGGTGGACTCACTGACAGGCAGACTGACTGACTGACTGACTGGCTGGCTGCCTGACAGACTGAACGCTTGACTCATCGATCAGTCGACTCACTGGCAGGCAGACTGACTGACTGACTGACTTGCTGCTTGCCTGACAGATTGAACCCTTGACTCATCGATCGGTGGACTCACTGACAGGCAGACTGACTGACTGAATGACTGACTGACTGACTGGCTGCCTGACAGACTGAACCCTTGACTCATCGATCGGTCGACTCACTGACAGGCAGACTGACTGACTGACTGACTGGCTGGCTGCCTGATAGACTGAACGCTTGACTCATCGATCGGTGGACTCACTGGCAGGCAGACTGACTGAATGACTGACTGGCTGCCTGCCTGACAGACTGAACCCTTGACTCATCGATCGGTGGACTCACTGACAGGCAGACTGACTGACTGAATGACTGACTGACTGGCTGGCTGCCTGACAGACTGAACGCTTGACTCATCGATCGGTGGACTCACTGGCAGGCAGACTGACTGAATGACTGACTGGCTCCCTGCCTGACAGACTGAACCCTTGACTCATCGATCGGTGGACTCACTGACAGGCAGACTGACTGACTGACTGACTGGCTGGCTGCCTGACAGACTGAACGCTTGACTCATCGATCGGTGGACTCACTGACTGGCACACTGGTTAACTGGTTGACTGTCTGACCACTGGTCGTTTGACAGACAGCGTGACTAGCAAACTGACTGGGAGACTTGCTGACTGACTGGCTGATGGGCTAACTGGCTGAATGAGTATTCGTTTGATCGTTTCATTCAATTTGATCATTGAATGGTTGGTTTACTGATTAATGGCTGAATAATTGGCAAGTAGGTGAGTAAATGGGTGGTAAATCTACCGAGTTTTGTCCATTTTCCTTCACGCATAATATTGGCCACCGTCGTACTGGGCAAAAGCACCTTGATTTTATTTCATTTCAAAAAAATTTCACTTATTCAACGGTGGCCAGGATTTTGGTGGGAGGAAACCAGGCAGAGCACGGTGGAAACCTACGACCAACCGTAAGTTGCTGAAAGACTTAAAGCATCTTGAACACTGTGTAAATCACAAGTCAAGTCGGTGGAGCGCTGGAATTCGGCTGGTGAGACCCTAGTTCGAATCCGTGTGTAACCCACATAGTAAAATCCTTCTACCGTTACACTGGTGCCGTGAACATTAGAGAATGTACTGAGGCTCCTCATTCGAAGCCTGGTAGAACCTATTTGGCCAAACACTCGATCAACACGGGTGATGCCAAACCGATTAAAATTAAGTTAAGAAAACTCAGATTAAAAATGGGTAGCAAATTGAATTTGTGTCAGAAAGAGTGCTAAACATATCATAAAAAGTACAATCTGTCATATGACTGTCCCCTTAATTTGTTTATTCATTTATTTATTTATTTAATTGTTGCCGTGCTCAATAATATTTCACTTATACATTTCGCGACATGCCTTATTGCACGGTCGGATGAAGCCGGGTTGAGCCCGGGGGAAGCCCACGACCACCGCAGGTTGCTAACAACCTGGAGCTGTTAATGCTGGAGAGGAAGCCTGCATGAACTGGACTTGAACTCACAGTGGCCGCATTGGTTAGAGGCTTCTGGGCCATCCCGCTGTGCTAGTGCTAACCAACTGAGCCACGGAGGCCCCTCTCCCCTCAAGGAATCAGCAGTTAATAAATTGGATATCAATCCGAACACCTTAAATGTCGACCAGGCTGTTTTCAACACCAAGGACACAGGCCCGTCCCCCTCTCCCAGTGTGCCACACTGTAGCTTTGCATCAGTAATGGAGTCTTGTCACTTTGGCAAAACGGCCATCACAGGTCGCACTGTGAAGATGTTAGTGGATGCAAGATTTGCCACGAGTTTAAATGTCGTTTACCGACTATGATGAGTAGGAAGCAAAAAGCTAATGACAGAAAAGACAGGTTTGATGTGGACCAGTGTTTTTAGGGCTTTCGGTAAAATTCAGGCAGAATTCTATCTGGAACATATGCATGAAGTTCTTGCAGATGCCTTCGATTGCACGTACTGGGTGTAGGCCTTCTTTGGCACCAGGACATTAAGATCAGTGTCTGTAGAAGAGATTTGATCATGGGGGACAAACGTATTTCTCCAACAAGTAGATCTAGCTTGTGTTGTGCTCGGATCAGGTTGGCATCAAAAATCGTCAAAAATCTTAACTAAACAGTACAAATCCATGTGTGCCTTCCATTGTCAAGTGGTTAGTATGCCAGCACGGCGCAATGCCTCAGGAGCCTGTCACCCATGCAGTTACTCTAAGCTCAAGTCCAGCTCATGCTGCCTTCCTTCTGAGGCATTAGTGGAAAGATCTCCCAGCAGCCTGCGAATCATTGTGTGTTGCGTTCTGTTTCCTCTCACCAAAACGCTGGCCACAGCTGAAATAAGCCACAGCTTATATACCATAAAACACCAGTTGAAACATATGAAATTATGTACGTGGACTTGTGGTCTACAATATATGCATGGATATAAAATAAAATTAAATTTGTCAACATTTATGATAAACATTAAATTCATAATCTGTTTATGTTTTTATTTGTTGACTTTTTTCTTCAAGAATTAACCACTAGAAATGTAAAAGTTACAACTAAGTATGGAAATCTCAACTGCTTTCAATCTAAATTATATCTATACTAAATATAAGCGTCAAGTCCGACATTCATATACCATTCGTAGTCCGTAAAAGGCGTTTTAAGTAGATAATCGCAAGATACATTTCCAAAACAACGTTTAACACTAACTCCCAAAGACAAAGGTATGTAAGAAATTATACAAATAAGAAATAAAGCCGGTAACACATAAAAGAGAAGCGGTCATCAGTTTTCAATGATGCCGGGCAGACAATGGATATTCCAGCGATGAATTCCATATCAAAGTTCGAATTCGTAGTCCGTGAATGAATTCCAGGTCAAATAACAATTAAACAAGTATCTCAGTGGCGCTTTAATTGCAACTGTTCATAAAGGCATCATGCTGATGTAATGAGCATGGCTACCTTTACGACCCCTAGCCCCAGGTTAAGCGGTATTAGATACAGTTTGAAAATGACGAGCGGTACAGACCCTAACTGATCAGATTGTGATTCAAAAGTAACGGACGATTACGTGTTTCCCGGTAATATGCAAAGATCTCATGCTACGAGAGGCGCCATCTATGATGTTACATATGACATACAAGATAGACGGTTACACTGGGCAACCAGCGCCATCTATGTTGTTAAATACCATGTACGTGATAGATATGTACATAGGGATAACAGCGCCGTCTATGTGGTTGATCACAATGCAGATCGCCAGAGATTCTGAACGCTCTGTCCATACCTGCCAACGAGAGTGTTATACTCATTGTAAAATTTGAGAAACTTTGAATGAAGACGTTTGATGGAGTATCCTTGACAAACTAGTTTTTGAACTAGCAACTTGTGACGCAGATTGAAGTCATCACAATTTACGCAAGATCTGACAAATGCTACAAGGCGAGATATGTATACGCCATATGCAGGACCCTTTGGTATATTGCTATCTAAATAAGGATAATTTACAATATCAAAATTGAAATTATCCCATTTGTCGTAAAGGCGGCGTGACAGGAGACCTTGTGCGCCTTTGTACAGATATAGATCCAAATAAGATGTACCATCAAGACTATCTGTTGTCTCCTTTAAATCCAATGAAGGCGGATAGATTTTCTTCACCGCTTCGCAATAATGGGGTTATTTAACGCCAGTAGATCATCAATATACCGTTTGGTAAATGAAAAGGATGAAAAGGAGTTTTAAAGATATTACTTTTAAGTAATTTCTGCATATAGTCGTATTCATATGAAAACAAGTATAGGTCTGCCAAAAGAGGTGCACAATTCGTACTCATTAGAATACCTATGCACGGTTGGTAAATGGTATCTCCGAATTTCACATAGATGTTACTAATGAGAAACTCAAGTAATTGAATAAATAATGTAACGTCCCATGAGTAGTAACCTTTATAAAGTGTAGAACTAAAGAAAGCCTTATTGCTTCTGACGTTAATGTAACGGTGACCTGTTTAAGTAAATACCGAGACAATTAACGACGATATTCTTTCAATAAGATCTTTGTGAGGAATCATAGTATAGAGAGTAGAGAAATCCCATGTGGGTACGCTTTTGTACGGTATATGCATATGAGCATCAAGTTCTTCTGTAAGACATTTGCAGTTGTTAAGAATCCACATGCAGTTGACACCTGAATTTGTTGTTATGGCACAACAATACTTATTCCAAAATGACTTTACTTCTTGTAACGCTCTCGTAAGTAGGGTTGACAAGAGTTTGGGGGTACAGCTTCTTGAGCCCGCAATAAATTGAGCCTTGCATGGGGATTTATGCATTTTAGGAATGCAGTAAAGTTGTGGTATTTCTGTATGACGGGTAGGTATATTTATGCGCCTTTCTTTAAGAAAGGTTTTGTGTTTGTTAAATAGTTCCTCCAGAGTACATGTAATAGCAGAATACGTGGATGTCGTTGTAGATGCACATAGCTCTTGAACAAGAATTTGATAACAATAATTCTTGCAAATAAAGATGACATTATTAGGAGCCTTGTCTGCTACAGTGATGACAAATTTACTATGAAGGTCAGCGAGTGTTTCTTACACAGTGGGATCCTTCAGAACCTGTTTAACTTTAGGTAGAACATCAATGTCTAAACGGTGTATAGTTAAACTAACCTACTTTTTGTCAATCTCAAGCCAATCGTTAAGTACCGAAGAATCCACTTTCTCCCGTTTTGACCATTTTTTAACATACTCCTCAAGTGCCGAGATGATATTTTTTTTGCTTGATCGAATGTTGACATTTCTCTTTTCTCTATACTTAGGACCCCTCACAAAGAGATTCCTTAGATAATGATTTTTAATAATATTAAGGTCACCAGTCAGGACATGTTTACGTTTGTCGTAAGTAAAAACTAAGGATTCACAATCACAGTTATAGCCGTCAGAAGTATACGAAAAGCATCAAAGCCGGATGTGGAAACCCCATAAAAGCTGTAAAACTGAACATAATTCTAGTTCATATTATATCTGCTCTATGTATGCAATCAGATCACAATTCCAGAATACAATGTTATGTGTTAAGATTTAGACCTGCGCCCAAATGCAGGAAAATTTCGTATATCTTGATAAACTATGTAGTTTTCAAAATTAGTACAATAATTACATCTTCACTTCTTAATATCACCGTAAAATGAAAATCAATTTTTGACAGTTATGTTTGGGAATTTAGAGACAGTTGAGCTCTTTTTGAAGTGAGGTCGGGGGAGGGGTGGGGGGGGGGGGGGGCGAATTTTTATTATTACCCTCCTGCTTATAGTGCATTAAAGTGAAGATTAATTTCAAAATATATTAGGAATATTAAGTAATATTAAATCTTGGCACCACACAAAAACTGAGGGTTAGAAAATTGCAAATCGTCTTATTACATTCATGTGACAAGCCACTACTACTTTCGGTTTGGTATTCCTTATTCCTGTTAACCATATGTGGTTTTCAAATAACGTCATGTTGATGTCTCTGGGTTGGGTGAGAGGGTGCCTAGAGATGGGGAGTTGCACGGGCAGCACAATTATTGAACACTGTCACGGTGCATTCACATTTGCCGACACAATGTATGTATATACAGACTATACCATACTAATTTATTAACATTTGAGCAATGAAATTTATACATATATTAATCCATGAAAATGTCCCTGTCATTAATAACTGCTAAATGTTTATTTTAATAAAATAAATAACAAAATACAACTGTACATTTGGGAGTTATTGTTAAACGTACCAGATGTATTTTATTTATTTATTTATTTGATTGGTGTTTTACGCAGCACTCAAAACATTTCACTTATACGACGGTAGCTAGCATCATGGTGTGAGCAAACCGGACACAGCCCCAGGGAAAGCCACGGCTATCCGCAGGCTGTTGGCAGACCTTCCCACTTATGATTGGAGAGGAAGCCAGCATGATTTGCAGACACAGAGGGCAGTGGTTAACTATTTAATGAGAACACATTTGTAAAGCTTGTTCTGTTCCATCAGTTATCCTACAGCCTACACGTTAAAGGAAACCCTAGAAGAAAGTGATTGTAAAACACCAAAAAAAAAATATTTTTGGCAAAAAATGAAATTGCAAGACTCAGTGGAGAAAGTATTTTCACTGGTTTATTTGATTGATTTATTTATTTGGTTGGTGTTTTACGCCGTATTCAAGAATATTTCACTTACACGACGGCGGCCAGCATTATGGTGGGAGGTTACCGGACAAAGCCCAAGGGAACCCCACGACCATCCGCAGGTTGGTGGCAGGGCTTCCCACGTACGACCTGAGAGGAAGTCAGCATGAGCTGGACTTGAACTCACAGCGGTCGCATTGATCAGGGGCGCCTGGGTTATTGTGCCGTGCTGGTGCGCTGACCCCTCGTAAACTGGCGTAGGAAATGTGAACACACAAATGCCACTGATCACTCGCAAACGTATATTCATAAAGGAACGTCGTAAGGACGTTCAATTCGATCTGATTTAATAGCTGTTGTCAAGAAGACGTGTGCATGTGATTTGGGTGGGCAAGTGCGGAAAGGGTGAGGAGTGGTTAGGCGATGATGGGACGTACAGGACGGCGAGTAAAACCAGGACAGCGACGGTATGATAGCTCCCAAATGATCACAAGTAACCGGTGAAATACGGCCTCTCGTCAATTTACCTCCGTCATATTTTTATTTTAACTGTTTATGTAAATGCACAAATAGTAGCGATTGACTCAAAATTACTTATATAGCATAATCAGCGCACTCTGCAATAGGTGTGCGTGTAAAGTAGTTGTGCAATCGTAAATCCGGGTCGCTGGCCTCTGCTTCTGTCTAACATAATTAAACACATGAGCCCTGCTGGCTTAGTTAATCCTACTTGCCATAGCCCCACGTGGTGATAACAATGTGTAATCTGTAAGGTGTATTTATTTATTTATTTATTTGATTGGTGTTTTACGCTGTACTCAAGAATATTTTACTTATACGACGGCGGCCAGCATTATGGTGGGTGAAAACCGGGCAGAGCCCGGGGGAATCCCACGACCATCCGCAGGTTGCTGGAGGGCCTTCCCACGTACTCCCGGAATGTAAGGTGTATGATTCCCAAAGCCACGAAACATTTTCCGTTCTTAAAAATGGGAAAGTTATCTTGAAATTGAGCATTTAAACAGAAACGAAAACCGTGCAAACAAACAACAGACACACATAAAAAAAGCGATGTAAGGACAGGTTTAGGGCTGATTTCTTACACCACCTGACTGAGGCAAAAGTTGGAAATATACGCCAATCAGGTTCCCGTGCATTTTATACAACGCCTAATTGGGTTTTCTAATGTATGTAATGACAAAGCATTCCCGCTATGG
The DNA here is from genome assembly GCF_032854445.1 of Liolophura sinensis. Classification (NCBI taxonomy): domain Eukaryota; kingdom Metazoa; phylum Mollusca; class Polyplacophora; order Chitonida; family Chitonidae; genus Liolophura; species Liolophura sinensis. The sequence goes on from NC_088296.1 coordinate 17,753,275, forward strand.
TCAAGGCTCTTCATCTTATCAGGGTTGATCAGGGTTGGTGTTGGAAGGCTGGTTTATGGGTGTCTTCCCATGCAGATATCACGGGGAGTAAGATCAGTACCTTATTTCATAAATTTTACATTGATAATTCATTTCTGAGTTTACATTGATTTATTTATTTGATTGGTGTTTTACGCCGCACTCAAGAATATTTCACTTATACGACGGCGGCCAGCATTATGGTAGGAGGAAGCCGGGCAAAACCGGTAACATACGATCATCTGCGGGTTGCTGGCAGACCTTTCCACGTACGGTCGGAGAGGAAGCCACCATGAGCGACCTTACAGCGACCGCATTGGTGGGAGGCATTACGCTCATTAGGTCATTACGCTGCGCTAGCGCGCTGACTAACTCAGCCACGGTGCCTACCCCCTCGCCCCCCCCCCCAAATTTACATTGTGTGTTGTCTGTTTACATATGTGCAATATGTTTATGTGTCTTTTTAAAAACATTATATGCTTTGATAATTCGAAAAGATCAAAGAATTTATTTACTAGAGAGTAAGAATTATGATTTAGAAGTAACAAATGAGATAAATAACAGACATGAGATATGGGTACAGATACAGAAATAACAGAGCTTGCTGGGTAATTCGAGTTCATATACGGGCAGAACATTTTTAGCAATGAACTACCACTGTGGTGTGAGGAAACTGGACACAGCCAAAGGGAAACTCACGACTATCTGCAGTTGCTGAAAGACCTTTGCACGTACAATCGGAGAGGAAGCCGGCATGGTCTGCAGACACTGAAGACAGTGGTTAAATATGTAATGACAATATATTTGTAAAGCTTGAAAAGGGGATTGTAAAACAACTGTAGTACTTTTAGCCAAAAAATGAAACTGGAGGACTCACTGAAGAAAATATTATCACTGATTTTGTTTCACTGCGTATTGATATGTTTAACCTGACGTATGATTTTACCGTTGTCTTCAAAACATTAAATAATCAAAAAACTAAGAAAACGCGACGCGACGATCCAAATATTTAAGTAACTGTTCACGTATTGTGAAAACACTATGTACAGGGTGTATGGAGAAAAGGATACGGATATCCTGTTAGTTAGCCGTTACAGTTTGTGCTATAAAGATATTGATGTGTTGTATGTTTATTGCACAAGGTTAACACACATCCTGTTATGCACCTCTTCCTTCAAAGCGGATATTCCCGACTTTAGATAAAAATATGCGCAAATTACAGCATTTTGCACAGTCGGTAAATCCTAGAGCATCGACTATACCATCCCATAACAGTGTTAACAAAAAATGGAGAAAATATTCTGTCTGTTGATATCAATTTTTGTCGTCTTCATCATGCCATTGGATATTTCTGGTAAGTAACTTTTTTAGCTTTCGAAAAGACTGTCGAAATTTTAGGCATGACCACAAATTGAAAATGTATTGTCGTAGGTCACGGATAATTCTCAGATCAAGTACAGATATAGGTTTATCTGTCGGGCTTTGTTTGGAACTGTTCAAATAAGCACATGGATGTAATAAGCGTTCCTGCATGTACAGCCACTAGCCCTGAGATAAGGAGAATTGATGGAACTATGACACAGATCTGCAGATCTGAATGCTCCATCCATCAGGCAAAAACATCACTCTCTTGGCGGTGATAGTTAGATAACACTTTACAAACAATGTATTTGGAACCATATTTGCCATCTGACTCAGACTACATGTCTACTAGCAGCCAAATTCTTGTGTCAAATTCTTCTCAATGTACTGTACTTGCTAAATTGCGTGATGTAGAACGGACCTCATCCTAGTGTTCATTTACCCAGTTGATCTGGATAACGAAACGTTTCTGTATTATGAAATGCCTTACTGGACTTTTACTGGCAGTCAGAAAAGTTTATAACTGAAGACAGGGTGTTTTTTTTACATGGATTCTCTTCATCATTTGAGACAGACAACAGCATTTGACGAATATCTTTGTCGTGAAATACGGCTGAGTTTTACGGCTGAGTTTTACGGCTGAAAAAGTCCTAAATACTTTACAACGTAAACCCATTAAGACGTACAGGATCGAAAGCAAAACCAGAGTAGAGACAGTGGGATAGAAGTACAGGGTCGAAAGCAAAACCAGAGTAGAGACAGTGGGATAGACGTAAAGGATCGAAAGCAAAACAAGAGTAGAGACAGTGGGATAGAAGTACAGGATCGAAAGCAAAACCAGAGTAGAGACAGTGGGATAGATGTACAGGATCGAAAGCAAAACCAGAGTAGAGACAGTGGGATAGAAGTACAGGATCGAAAGCAAAACCAGAGTAGAGACAGTGGGATAGAAGTACAGGATAGCAAGCAAAACCAGAGTAGCGACGACTGTGTGATAGACGTACAGCATAGAGAGTAAACCAGAGCAACAAGGACAGTGTGATAGACGTACAGCATAGAGAGTAAACCAGAGCAGCAACGACAGTGTAGTAGACGTACAGCATAGAGAGTAAAACCAAAGCAGCAACGACAGTGTGATAGACGTACACGATAGAGAGCAAAACCAGAGCAGCGACAACTGTGTGATAGACGTACAGCATAGAGAGTGAAACCAAAGCAGCAACGAGTGTGATAGACGTACACGATAGAGAGCAAAACCTGAGCAGCGACAACTGTGTGATAGACGTACAGGTTAGACAGCAAAACCAGAGTAGCGACAGTAGGATAGACGTACAGCATAGACAGTAAAACCAGAGCAGCAAGGACAGTGTGGTAGACGTACAGCATAGAGAGTAAAACCAGAGCAGCAACGAGTGTGATAGACGTACAGCATAGAGAGTAAAACCAGAGCAGCGACAACAGTGTGATAGACGTACAGCATATAAAGTAAAACCAGAGCAGCAAGGACAGTGTGGTAGACGTACAGCATAGAGAGTAAAACCAGAGCAGCAACGAGTGTGATAGACGTACAGCATAGAGAGTAAAACCAGAGCAGCGACGACAGTGTGAGAGACGTGCAGCATAGAGAGTAAGACCAGAGCAGCGACGACAGCGTGATAGACGTACAACATAGAGAGTAAAACCAGAGCAGCAACGACAGTGTTATAGATGTACAGCATAGAGAGTAAAATCACAGCAGCGACAACAGCGTGATAGACGTACAGGATATAGAGTAAAACCGGAGCAGCGACGACAGTGTGATAGACGTACAGGATATAGAGTAAAACCGGAGCAGCAACGACAGCGTGATAAACGTGCAGCACAGAGAGTAAAACCAGAGCAGCAACCACAGTGTAATAGACGTACAGCATAGAGAGTAGAACATGAGCAGTGACGACAGTGTGATATCTGGGAAATGATCACATTTCACATTAACCGGTGAAATAAGGCCTCTTGCTATTTACCTTACTTAAGAGTTTGTTCTATCTGTTTATGTAAATATCTGAATAATAGCAAATTTATTTATCTATTTGATTGGCGTTTTACACTGTACTCAAGAATATTTGAGTGTGTGTATATAGTGTTGGCTTAACAGAATGGTTATGTTGATTTGACAGAATATGTGTTATATTTAACAGAATAATCTGCTGCAGCAACAGAATGCATTCTAGCACCACTCAGATAACAGAAGTTTTGGCTATTTTAGCAGATTATTTTTTTTCTACAGTAACCCAGACTGACCTTAAAATATTTCTGTAAAAATACCAGATTGTTTAAACAATGTATTTTTTATTCGTCATCTATATCAACAGCTTACTTCCAGCATGGATTCGAACACAGAATACATTATAGTGCCACTGGAACTCCAGTGTTCTTGTCTTGAAATTACGGAAATTTTTTTATGTGACTGGAGTTTGTAATAAAAAGATGCAATTTATTTGAGGCCGTTCAATTTAATTTTGCTTTTGTTTTTCTTTATTTATCGTATCTGATGTTTCTGATGTGACCACACATAGGTTAAAATGAATACGGCATTGTTTTCAGGATTAGGTATAAAAAAATTTGAAGATGTTTAAATTTTAGTTTGCCAAAGTGCTAAAGGGAATTCTACATCATACCAAAATTGCATGAAGTCCTCTATGTATTTTCCTTTCCTAGTAAAAGAAAAACAGAAGATAATAAAAATACTGATGATCATGCAGAAAAACATGTATTACTGTTTAGTGACTTTTTTAGGAAGTTAACCAGAGATCATTTGATTTCCACAAAGTAATATGACATACATTAAGAGCTCACAATGGCATCGAGTTCATCATATTCTTAAGCGCCATCTTAAGCTGTGGTTTTTAATTGTGGTTTATCTATGACCAATCATGGCTGTGTAGTTGCCAATCAATAAATATTTGATCAATCAATCAATCAGTCAATCAACCGATCTGTCCTGATAGGTCAATGTAACACCGGCCCCATTTCCTGTCAACTAACCTGCCGCTGTAACACGACCGAGAAGAATTGTCTGCCTGATCACGTGATGGGGTGTGGGGATCTGGGATGTCAGCCGGGGTGGAGCGGTCCCACGTGCCAGAGGGGTGAGTACAACAGAAATACAGACCTGTGTTACTCCATTTACTAACCTGGAGCTCGGTTTTTTCGCTTGTGCTGTTCTCAACATGTCGAAGATGTACGATACAAAAAATGTTTCCTGTAAATGCTTCTGCTATTCTTACTTCAAAGCGCCTTGTTTTTCGTGGACAATAGCGATCATAACGTCACAATTAACACAAATGTACCCGTTGCATCAACAGCAAGGTAAACGTCGCTAACCTCCATTTTCAATTTGAGTCGGCCGCATTCGGCATTGTCCGGAAAAAGATAAACTCGTGGAATGATCTGGTTGAAATCAGTGAGCTATGTCACATCTAAAGGGAGATTAAAAAATTGTTTGGGAACCTTAAGTTTAATTTGCGTGTTGATAATAAACAAAAAATAGCTATAATCAACTAATATGAAAAAAGGAGATGATCTTACATTTGGGAAGTGCAGCCGAGCCCACCATAGCAACGAAGTCACGTGATTCGAAAATGGCCGAGTAGTTACGTGGGTTACATTTGGGACACTTTCCATGTTTTGGTCTTTATTATTCCCGCATAATGGCTTGCTTCACGATCACGGGACACTTCTTTTTGTAGACTACAACGTTGTTAATTTAAGGGCGGCGAAGATGACAGGACCGAGTTCCAAGTTAGCGAATGTAACGATTCAGAGCGGTTAGTATAGAAGCTAAACTGGGAACATGATCAACGCATCTCAGAGCTAGAGTACAACAATGCTAATCGTGTACTTTTCAATAATGACAACACTTATTTTACTGTATACACACGAAATAGGGGCCTCCGTGGCTCATTTGGTTAGCGCGCTAGCACAGCGTAATGATCCAGGAGTCTCTCACCAATGCGTCTCTCATGAGTACGGCGTAAAATACAAGTCATATAAATAAATAAATAAACACACGAAATAACAATCTGTTTCTTGTAACAGAAAGTCTGTTGTCTTGGTGATGCGAGGATGTACCCTTTATGTTATAACATTATCTTGTCACAGACTTTCTGCTCCGAGGTCTCACACACAGACCCGATACGAGTCACATCTATTAATAGCTCACGCGAGCTGTGACGTCACAATATGACACCCATTCGTATTTGTATCAGCATGATATCTTGTCCGTGTAAAGCAATCTTCATGTTGAATTAATAGAAAATCAATGCTATGTTTAACAGACTACTATGACGCAATAACAAAATATATTCTAGGATCAAAGGATCTTAACGGATTATTTTTGGAGCGTAATCCTACGTGACTGCACGAAGCCTGCACGAAGCCTGCTGTACATTTATTATCCCTCAGAGTACTTTCTTTGCTGTCCAATTGGTCTATTGCCATCCGATCAGAACTCGTATCGTGTGTCCTATCCAACCACCCAATATGGCAAAAAGTCGTTTCCACACACCCGATGCAGCAGATAGGCTACTATGGAAGCGCGCGATATCTGACATATAGCCGGTCTAGGCCTCCTTCGCCTCGGTGTAGCACGGAACAACAGAATAACTAACACTCTTTGGACGTTTACATAAAGATATCTAAAAAACAAGCATGGGGCGCAACAGCCAGGCCTAGGCCTGTCACCCCTCTCCTGTCACACTTGTATCTCACCAGAGATGATAACATGCCCCTCTCAGTCGGTTTATCAGTGCTATACTCACCACTCACCACTGAAACTCTGAGCATTTTCGTTGTAACCATTAAGCCTACTCTCGAGAGCGACTTGACACCTGTTTTCCACCATAGTAACTACCATTTAACTTTAACCACACGTTTTCTGCTCCACATTCCTTCGCAAGTCCGACCGCTAGAGAGTGCATCGTCTACATGCAAATACGAATGGGTGTCATATTGTGACGTCACAGCTCGCGTGAGCTATTAATAGATGTGACTCGTATCGGGTCTGTGTGTGAGACCTCGGAGCAGAAAAAACTAACCACCACCCGTTTCTTCATAAATATGGCACAACTTTAAAGCTCTTTTAGATAATAAATTCGTTATCACGGTTAGTTGAGGGTGGGTGGTGATTGTGGTGGATGAGGGCGGGGGTGGGGGGATACGAAGTATTTACATGGTGAGTGTGAAAATTGATATCAGCTCGACCGCAATTAATTTCCCTGTAAATACTTCGCATCACCATGTAAATACTACGTATGCCTCTAAATCAGCTATGAATAATAATATAATGGCCTAAACTCCACACAGATTGGCCCCGTAACGTACTTGGTGTAAATTAGGCTGAATCACACCCTCCCACCTCGCCGATAACAGATGACATCGTATTGCTCACAACTTGGCATTTGTGGTATCTTTATAGATGTCTACAATTGTTGGTTGATGAGATATATTTGCGCATACAGCTTTAATAGCAAACAAATCACTAAAGTAATGTATACGATGACGATGATTATACAAATAGTGTTAGCCTTTCCTATAAAAGAAATCACACCGCTGGAGAGAAGGCACGATTATACAGGCATTGTTGAAAACTATGTACGTACAACTCTACAAACAGCCGCGTCCAGTAAGAAAACGCGAACCATGCAGTCACGTTTTGGTACATGTCAGCCACGTGTACGACTTTCACACATGAACGCTGATAAACTTAATTCTTTTGTGACCCCTCAGAATTTCCCATTGAAAAACTGCTTATAAAAAGCTATTAGTTACTATATCACTTTATGAAAATGAATGTTAAAAAATGCAATCAATTTAGGTATGAGTTAAAACCAGGGGCCGCGGAACAGGGGGGGCTGGGGGGGCTGAAGCCCCCCAACTTTTTCCTAACCAAATGTTTTTTAAAAATGTCCACAAACATTCCAAGTTCAATGAAATTAAAATTTAGTTGCGGCATTATTATTGATCTGATATTTTACGGGGCCAGGGCCACATAGTCAGTACTGTACCGTAACGTTTAACATGACTCCATTTTCCATGGAGGCTTTGCGTCGCGATCTGATAAACAGTGGGATTGCAGAGGTACCGGGTTTCGATACCGGTACGTTAAGACAACAACACCAATCACTCTTTATCTCTCTTTTGAGCTTTAGTTTTCACGGAAGTAAACTATAAAGTTGGCATCATAACATGCAGGCCTCGCTCTTTTAACAGACAGCGTAACACTGATGTTGCCATTTATCTAGTTTGAACTGTTTTTGTGCAAATTAATAAGCATTTTACCGGATGTATAGATGGCGCTGCAGGTCAAACCCCAAAAATACCTAGTGAAGTGTTCTGAGCCAAGGTGAACTTCAGAGGCGTTCCGGCAGCTATATGGTTGTATTACCCATACATGCAGCTTTGACGTAGTCTATGTCAGGTCTATAGATAGACTGAGTGTCTCAGTGTCGCTTTCAAAAACGCACCAACATTTAAATATGTCACAAAACGCAGGAGCAAAAAAAAAAAACGAAGCTTACAGCCAGATATAGCTTCTTTTTTCGCCTCAAAATCACAGCGTGTTGACGAAATTCCGACACTCGCTGATGATGAGAGCCAGCCATGTACCTCACACGGGCAAACTGCGGAGAAGACCGAGTCCACTACGGCCGGAGAGCTTTCAGAAACAACACCTGCCACCCAAAAATCTGGTCCTAATGCCGATAGTCCCCATTCGTTGGATGGTATGGCTATGCGTGAGCCAGTCTCTACTTCGCCTAACCAGCCGTCAAATTTTAATTTCCCAAACAGGATGTTCGGGAAACAGCAGCGATCTTTTCAACCTCAGTGGTTCAAAGCCTTTTCTTGGCTGCATTATCTGGAATATAATGACACTGTATTATGTCACACTTGTGTCACTGCTGACGAGCAGCGCAAACTTGGTAACGCCAAAAATGCCGAGAAGGCATTTCTCATAAATGGATTTTCCAACTGGAAAAAAGCCCTTGAAAAATTCCGTGATCATCAGAAATCCCAGCGCCACAAACTAGCTGTTCAGAGCGTTGAGTTACCACAGCAATGTGGAGATATCGGAGAGCGGTTGGATACTGCACTAGCAGCTGAAAAAAAGTGGAACCGCTCCATTTTAGTGAAGATTTTAGAGAACCTTAGGCTGATGGGGAGACAGGGACTTTCACTGCAAGGCAGCACAGACGAAGACTCCAATTTTATACAGATTTTGAAACTCAGGGCAATCGATGACCCATCTATTTTGAAATGGTTAGAAAAAAAAACTGGCAAATATACCTCTCATGATATCCAAAATGAGTTACTCAAAATCATGGCCAACATCATAGTGAAAGATATTGCAACATCGATAAAGTCTGCTGGATTTTTCGCTATTCTCTCAGATGAATGCACAGATATATCAAACAAGGAGCAATTAACAGTCTGTCTGAGGTGGATTGACAAAGCCTTAGAGCCACATGAAGACTTTGTCGGGTTTTACCACATCCCTAACATAAACGCAGACACTATTGTCGGCGCTATTAAAGACACCTTAACAAGACTGGATCTGTCTCTCAATAACTGCAGGGGGCAGTGCTACGATGCTGGGGGACCTATGGCCGGGTGGAAAAATGGTGTGGCTGCTCAAATCAAGGATCAATCAGTGAATGCACATTTCACTCACTGTCATGGGCACGCACTTAGTTTGGCCGTAAAGGATACAACTAGTGGCTGCAAGCTGCTACGCGATGCCATGGACACAACCAGAGAAATCTGTAAACTAATAAAGCTTTCTCCTAAACGCCAGGAAAAACTGGAACAACTCAAGGCCGAGATGCAACTGGACACACCTGGGCTCAAAGTTTTGTGTCCAACTAGATGGACAATCCGAGCTGAAAGTTACAAACGCATCCTAGAAAACTATGATGCGCTTCAGTTAGAATGGGATGAATGTTTGGAGGGCAAACTAGATTCTGAAATGCGAGCCAGAATAATAGGCGTGAAGGCTCAAATGGAGAGTTTTGATTATTTTTTTGCATTGAACTTGGGACAGAGGATATACAGTCATACTGACAATTTGTCCAAAACATTGCAGCAGGGCAAACTCTCGGCAGTAGATGGTCAGCGTAACGCAGAGCTTGTCGCTAGTGTTCTACAGAATATGAGAACTGATGACAATTTCAGTGCATTCTACGCTGTTGTCAACAGCAAAGCTACTGAGCACGAAATAGCTAAACCATCGCTACCAAGAAACCGGTCGGCCCCACGTAGATTTGAAGTTGGTGAAGGGGAAGCAACGTTTCCCAGAACATGCGAAGATCGATACCGCAGGATATATTTTGAAGCGATTGACCTCTCTGTTAATGCTATCAAAAGCCGCTTTGAGCAGCCAGGGTTCAAGGCCTATGCAGAGATGGAGAGTCTGCTCATGAATTGCCTAAACGGAGAGGACTATGCGGCATGAGTTGGCTATCGTTGAGAGTGAGTATAGTGGCGATATTGACCTCTTCCAATTTGAGTCCCAGCTGACACTGTTCAAGGCAATGTTGCCAAATGAGACTTACGCCTGTTTTCGAGATATCTACTCAGCTTATATTCAACTCAGCCTGGGGAATAAATGTTTGGTTTCAGAAGTTGAAGTTTTGATGAGACTCATTTTGGTCAATCCAGCCACCGATGCTGTGGGTGAAAGATCCTTTTCTACAGCCCGTCTCTTAAAGAGCTGGCTTAGATCGTCAATGAACCAGTGTCGATTCAACAATTTGGCAATTCTGACTGTCCACAAGGAGCGCACTGATGCCATAGATTTAGTATCCGTAGCTAATCAGTTCAGCTCCTTAAATGAGAATCGAGTAGCCACTTTTGGAACCTTCAAAAAGGAAGACTTTGACAGAGCTCATTAGGCCTAGATCTGCTGCGTAACCCAGATGAGAATGGCGACTTTGAATTGTGACTCTAATTTTAGGCTGTTATGGTGCTTGTTTTGGAGGAAACTCACAATATCAGCATGCTTGTCACTTAAGCTGTTCTCAGCACTTGCATATTTACCATTGAAATTCTTCAATCTCTATTTAGCGAATATACAGAACTGCCGTTTAAAAAGTTACCGTATATACCGATTAGTCATTACAACCTTGTTGTGATGGTTGCTTGGTCGAATTAGGGTTTCCGTGTATTCAGCAATCTATTTCTGTCCTATATGATGGCGGGGAGACATTAGCCACTTTGTTGTTACCACCACAGGAGTTGTTACCACAGAGATATAGTCTCAGCGGTATATTCAAGTTACTGCCAACGTTAATGTTTGTAATAGTCGTTTTAATCAATCTTAATGTAAGATTAAGATCCGAAATTTTGTAGTTCCTTAATTGTTTTCAAAATCCAACAACACCACTGGTGTTTCAAGTTATTGCAATTAAGTCACTTTTCTCGCTCATTCATCCTTCCCTTTTTAGCGCCGTAAATCGCCGAAATCGCGTCTCCGGCCATCTAGGGTTTCAGAGCTTCCGGGGCCTAGGCGGCCCCTGGACCCTCGCCTGTAGGGCAGGGATAATCTTCCCGGGCCTGCAGTTAGCCCCCAAACTTCTCAAATGGCTACGCGGGCCCTGAAAACAGCTCTGCCATGAAACTCTTCTGCCTTCTGTGTGAACGGTCCGCTTTGTTATTAGAGAAGAATGTGCAATTGGCTGTCGTGGTATTCCTGGTGCGAAGTACATGTACATCGTTCGACATCGCTGTCAAAGAATCTGCTAAAGCAGTCTAGTCACTAAAGGTTCTTCATTGAACCCTATAGTTTCACAAAAAAACCTATGACAAATCTTTATTTCCCAGAGTGCACTTGTCACGTGTAATTCTGCAGCTATTGAACAAAAGGCTACAAATGCATCATGTCAGCTGTTACTTGTATAATGACTCTCTAAAAGTAATTATATTCTATGTATATTTCATTTTATCGGGCATCGGTAAACTTGCGTCCGTCGAAGATCACGTGCTTGCTACCAATAAGGTGTGTATATCAATAAATCGTACGAATATGTGAAAATGTTCGTAAGTAACTCACTTAAGTCGGTGGTCGTCCAAAGTAAAAATAAATAAATTTTCGTGGCACACAAAATAGCATGTCCCTCATTTGCAAAGTACACGTCAGGTGTGACATTTTTTTGTTCTTATTCCACAGAAAACATTGCTTTCTTGCCAAGAAATGTGGATTCCAGCAGCGAATTTCACATAGACAACATAGACTCGATGGCTTTTGACGGGAACTTGTCCACGGTATTTCGTTCTCGGGAAGAAGCCAACCCGTATCTAACGGCGAAGACGAAAGGCTGGAACTCTGATACATTTATCTATTCCATAAGGATATATAACGGAGGTACAGTACACCATATCTTCAATGCGAATCTTTTCCACCTTTATGTCAAAGTTATGTAGTCTATTGTGCAGAGTCGTCTTTGTTTATTTATTATCTGATGTCTCACGCCGTACCCAAGAATATTTCACTTATACGACGGCGCCCAGCATTATGTTGGAAGGAACCCGGGCAGAGCCTGGCGGAAACCCCAAACCACCCGTAAGCTGCTGGAAGACCTTCCCACATATGGCCGGAGTGGAAGTCAGCATGAGCTGGACTTGAACTCACAGCACAATCCCGCCTTTGTCGCGACTATTTGATAGCATACTGGTATCGTAGTGGGCATTTATTTATGTGATTGCCGTTTTACACCGTTGGTCGTTAGTGTGAAGGCCTGCCTGCAACCAGGGGTGGTCGTGGGTTTCTTCCGGGATCTGCCCGGTTTCCTCCCACCAAAATGCTTGTCGCCGTCGCATAAGTGAAACATTTTTGAGTACGGCGTAAAAAACCAAGCAAATAAATAAATGAATAAATAGATTTTACACCGTACTTAAGAGTAGATTATTTCACTTAAACAATGTTAGCCGGCATTCTGGTGTGAGGAAGGTGGACGGAACCCGGACCCCACCCCCCACCCTCTCACCTTGATGTCAAACCTTTCCAGTTGGTCTTGTAGGTCTCCTATATATTATAGAAGAACAATGGTCAGAGTACCTTGGACACGGAATCATTCTTTTCACTATATTTTAATTATATATGGTTCGTGCTTAAGTGTAAAAGCCTGAAAAGTTATCTTGTAACGTGGAGCTCAAAGTTCATGTTGTAAGAGTGGATTTATACTTATGTTTTGGTGTACTGAATTTTTCGCAAGGTTTGTTTTTGCCTAATCACATCAAATTAACTGTGTTATTTCAGCTTACATGTAATGTTGTATACATAATGTTCGTTTGACATGAAACAGCAACAACAACAACAACAAAAAAGTAGGTTAATGGATAGATTTCACAGAAATATAATTTGGAGTTGCTTCATATCAGCGAACCAAAAAAAGATCTATGCATTCATATATTGTTTGCATCCCCTCTCGGATAGGTTTTGGATAGAATACCGTCAGACAACAAGCAAATAAACATTTAAACAAGCAAATATTTTTACTTACAGTTTTGCATGGTCCACGTTATAATGCTTCCTTCATTTTTTTCTTAACACTAGCTGGGAATTCTTGTACACAGTTCTGGTTAATTCTGCCCAATGACTCAGAAGCCCTTTACCAATGATATCGCTGTCTTCGTCTCCCGTCATACATGGGAAAGACTATCAGCAATCTACGAGTAGTGGTATGCCAAGCATTTGGCGTCGTGACTGAAATAATGTTGACAGCTACCTTAAACCCAAATCACTCAAAGAAAAAAAAAATGGGCAGCGCTTATGAAAGGTTTATCTGATTTATACTAAATTTGAACATGATAAGGGAGTAGACGAAACGACGTAGATATGTACATATGTACATATATATGTACAGAAATCCCCAGGCGTTTCTTACGTATTAATATTTTTGTTATGCAGCCACAGACCTGGGAGACTTATCCGGGTTTGAGATCTACGTGAGTAAAACCAGCGATTTCATTAACTCCAAACTGTGCTACAGGGATAACACAACTATTGGCCAATCAGAATATGTCATCAACTGTACTCAGCCCCTGACTGGTCCATACTTTAAACTACGCGTTCCCAAGACAACGAGCCTTGCTATCCGCGAAATGGAAATAAACAGTGAGTACATGAATATGGAGATCTCTAATTTTTTTTTTTAATTCAGTTTATGTTATTTTGTCAATGACGGCAGGTGGCAGCACGGACTGAGTCATACAACATCAGTATATCACTATAGTATACTGTAAGTTGGAAGGTCTGCGGCAACCTGCGGATGGTCGTGGGTTTCCCCCGGGATCTCTCCGGTTTCCTCCCACCATAATGCTGGCCGCCGTCGTATAAGTGAAATATTCTTGAGTACGGCGTAAAACACAAATCAAATAAATAAATCAAATAACTACAGTAGACTTACAACAGCGAGTTTCCGTTGTTGTTGATTAATACAATATTTGTTTGTCTGGAAGTTAAGAAATATCGCCCAAGGGCACTGGTAACAGCTGGATGCCTTGTAGCGAACGATCAAGCGTTAATAATTCTCTTGCAGTTATCTCCCCTTGCCGTCAACTTGCTGTAACAGTAGGGCGATAGATCTCTCAGGAAACCCTGGGCAACCGAAGCCATGGATTTAACCTGAAACCCCTTTTTCATTCTTAAAACTTTCTTTTCTCGGTAAAATGAAACGTACAGCATGGGAAGTGTCAGCTCTCGACATGTACTGTTCCAAGATCAAATTCATCACGGTTTGGGAGATATCCCCTGCGCATCGTGTTGTTCATGATAGGTAAAAAGGACCTAAAGATAGGACTGTGTCAAGTCAAAACAACAAGAGTCACATTATATAGGACGCACTGTACTGATTTGTTATGAATTTTGTCGCTGACGGCATGAAAATATTTAACTTACCATGATGGTTATGCATTTTATGGGTTATGGAAAGCCAAGGCCTCGGGGAAAAAATACCCTTTCTCCATTAGGTCGTCGTCTGAAAAACACGTAAAGACTTGTAGCAATGTTTGAACTCTTGGTAAATGCAGATGTACTGAATTACCTCCCTTCTAAAAATGAGACCACTTCGGGGACATTTAAGCCAGTGAATAGGTGTAGAGGAAACTACGTACCAGATTTTTTTTTCAAGCAGATTTGGAAATCCTGGGGTATCCGCGGTGTGTAAGCTTTAGAAGGCAGTTTTACCCTTTGAACGAAAATCGAATGAGCCTCCATATATAACATACATCTCACGCTATATTATTGCCGCAGCCCCGTGACTCAGGAAATACAATGCAAATCAGTGAACAATTTTAGATAAATCCAGTGTTTTCAAGACAACTTTCATTGAATACGACAGAAAACTGCCATGGCCAAGGGGGTGCAATAACAAAGAAGCCTCTCAGTAGGGCGATCGCTCTGGGTTGAAGTCCAGCTCGTGCTGGCTTCCTCAGCGGACGTATGTGAGATGGTTTGGCAGCAAACCTGTGGCTGGACGTATATTTCTCCCGATGCACTGCCCTATTTCCTCTCGCCATAATGCTGGTCGCCTTCGTATGCGTGAAATATTTTTGATAGTCATCGTGTCATTTGCACTTATTTTCACAAATACCCTGTACACGCCAAAATCTATAAGAAATAAATGAATTTTTCGTTCTTTTTCATCTAATATTGAAGGCTTTATGGCCCTATTTCTGATAATAGAAAAACTCTGGGCCCATGGTGGATGAGCCAAAAATAATATCTACATTCATTTGATGGTTGTCCAGCAGAGAACTATTTCTAATTTCAACTGTATGTAGGACGAACCGCAGTGTCCGTACTGTAACCAATGTTCACGTGTAATATTCATCCTGTCATGTTGGAAATTGTCTGTAGAACGATGGAACATTTTTAAAATTTACCTGTCGTGAGATGAGATTACCGGTAATGGTAAGTGTGTGTGAGGTATTTAAACGTTGCCTTCGCTTTTACGTCGTACATGTGCCATCTTGATCTTGTCTATTTGCCAGATTGTGCAGATTACTGGTTTGGCGACCAGTGTAACCGCCTTTGTAACTGTCGACAAGGTAATCACAGATGTGATGGAATAACAGGAGATTGTCCCAATGGATGTCTACCTGGATTCAACGGAACGGAATGTTATACAGGTAACAGAAGTATCCAAACCACAGCTCAGATTTCCAAGAGGTAAACAATATCCTTATACCGGTTATGTTCACAACCTTGAGTGCAAAGCCGTCGATCGGAAGAAAAATATCTCAAGTCCAATTCTAAATGCCCAACCGTGTGAATAAAATTAGAGTTAGATAGTGACCTGGTTACCTAGGAATACAGGTAGCTAACTGTTTCCAGTCACCTCGGGGAGATATTGCTGTATGATATCCGATGGGTCAAATCCTCTACATAGCCAATCATATTTCACGTTTAATCATTGGATGGCCCGTTTATGAGTTCACCACAATATCCGGGCACAAAGCAAGACGAGGTGTAAAGCTATCTCAGTAACGCTTTCATTGTAACTGTTGGCATAAAAACCGTTGTGATGTTAGAGGTGGCCCTACATGGTCACCATTTGAATGGCTTAATTGAGTCGTTCACAAAATTTTGTTAATGAATTTTTCCCAAAACTGCTCTCAAATCTCGTCGCCTCGTGGCGAAGTTATACGTCTTAGGCATCGTCATTCAGGAAATAATTACGGGCAATGAACAGCTAGGTTTTGACGCGGGGTTCTGCTAGGCATTTTTTCCATGTTTTTCTATATTTTGTTCAGAATGCCCAGAAGGTACTTTTGGATCAGACTGCAACGGTGTCTGCCATTGCAAAAACGAGTCCTCCTGTGACAAGACTGACGGAACTTGTGATTTCCAAGGTTGTGCGGCCGGGTACAAGGGAAAAAACTGCGAAAGTGGTACGTTTTCAGCGAATTGGATAATAACCCACGCACACAATCACAACTGTACCACCATTTTATACAAGTAGATAAAATTCAAATATGACAGCATCTTGACTTCAGATAGATTCACTGCATGAAGTAAACGTGTGTTCAACATGTACTTCATTTCCTTCCTCCACGGTGTTATGTTCACTTTATATCTCCAGCAGCTCAAGGCCAGCTTCCAGGCAATTTTACAAAATCGTCTATAATTTGCATGAAACTCGCCCAATTAATTTGTAGTAATGATATGAGATAAACCTGGCCAACACGCATTGTTCACTCTGACAGTTGTCATGGTAACCAAGACTATCTTAAATTTTCCTGGATTTTGTGCTGTAACAAATGTACGCAAGAATATTTAATTAATTAAGAAATTTTTAAAAAATTTTAAAACACTTGTTTCAAAATTTCCATAGTTATTATTTCCTTAATTATTGTCCTTATCGACTGATCATTTCATAATGTTTAAGCATTTCTCTAATAGTATGTAAAAGCTGAGGGCATAATTATTTTGTATTCTGCTCAGTAAAATTGAAAGAAAATGGACGCGTATTTTCGTTTGTTGAAAATTAATTACACGAGTTACTCCCCTTGAATGATTCACAACCCGTCACACGGCTGCTGCTAAGTTATGTTTGCGTGCTCAGCTTACGCATATGTTCGATGAATGAACTCACTATGTGGTCTATCCATTAAGAATAATTCGTAAACTGTGAATGTTGTTCTTGTTTTAATAAAATGAAGATCGCGATGAAAGAGTGACGAAAGCTCATGTATTATTCCTGGGGCTGTGGTGACAAACTGACGGTGGGATAGGCTAATTGGGAAGTGCGCTCAATATAGAATAAAAACTGACTTACAATTTAACAAGTTAAAACCTTTATTTCTTGCCTTGAGCTACTGGAGCTGACGACAGTTGTCAATGATTTTGTTTTTCACTCAGTTTTTCGGAAAAATTGGCCCTAAAGCCGGAACCAAAATAGTCAGAAGCTGACTAGAGCTCTCGTACAAACGGTTTGATGTCCTCTGACCATACATGGCTCCTGATCTATAACATGTGGTTACGTTTATTAAACCCAGAAAAGTATTTTGCGCCAGTATATGTCGATGCGGACTCAGTCAATGAAGGATGGTTATTCTACTGACTTGAGAGCATAGGCCCTATGTATATACATTTATTTCATATTTTCTCAGGAAGTGCAATTTAAGTAAAGTGCACCGCGACTGTTGTTGGACGAGATGCCATCAGCGGCTTTGCTATGTACCTGCACCAGGAGAGGTGACATCAACAAGTTTTTGTGCTACCTGGACCTGAAAGGGTGAGGTCAGCTGGTTTGCCAGGTGTCTGGATCAGCAGAGGTGACGTCACCAAGCTTGTCTGATACCGACACCTGACGAAGTGACGTCAGAAAGTGTGTCAGGTGCTTGCACCAGTAGGGGTGACGTCACAAAGTTTGTCCGCTACAGACACATGACCAACCGACGTCAGAAGCTTTGTCAGGTACAGGCGACAGGGGATTCAGTCAATCTATTCTTTTGCAGAGTGTTATTATGGTGATTTTGGAGAGGGATGCCAGGGTAAATGTCACTGTTATCTGGGTCATTCAGAGTGCAACAGAACCACCGGGCATTGCGGGCGTGGGTGTCAGGCGGGATATACGGGAGACAACTGCCAGCAAGGTATTTTGTCTTGTCTTATTTTTACTATTTTTTTTTTACGGTGGCGTAAAATAGACATGCACAAAAATTAACATGTTTCGAAAAATAAGCTTACTTACATTTAAGCTTACTGTGATCGGTATGTTTTTTCTTAACTCGACGTCTCACTAAGATGTAGTAATTAGGTGATTGGCCCTCTGGGCGACAACTTATGGTTCTAGTCAGGACTATTGATCATAATTTTGTGCACCAAATGAGAAAAGACACAGAGAAAACTGACGAACCAAATCTGATAAACTTTTTGCTTGTCTGTAAATCGGGCACGTGGTTTAAGGGCCATTTTGGACGCCAAATTAAGTCTTTTTTCTCAACAACTATTGCACTGATTGTCCTAAAATTTCTATATTCTTGTAGACTCTAGGTACATCAAGCTTGAAAAATTGGCGTAGAAAACCATCGCGTATTCTGTTGTATTTAAGGCCGCGGATTTCCATTTTGCTCATTGTTTTCACCTGTGTATGTATAGTTTTCATAAAATTAGCAACAAAAGTTTCAAACTGCTTGACAGTCTCTCTTGTACTTAACACGGGAACTTCGTGCCAGACTGCATCAAACTAATTACTGGAGTTCATTGTGGGGATGGGCGTTAAACTTGCAACAGCGCTTTCTTTCTGTCTTTCTTTCTCGGCTATGAGTAGAAGCCTTAGTATTGTACCTGTAGTATTCGATACCTGGAAGTCTAGGGTTCAAGTCCAGTATTTCCCTTTTCTAGTTTTGCTTTTTAGAGCAGTTATCATTGCTATTTTCAATACAATTTATTCCGAGCGTACAGAGAAATTTCTCCAAAAGTTATGAAATAACTTCAGCCTCCCTCCACTTACACAAAGCATTTCCACAGAAGCTGCGCAACGTCTTGAGTGTCTCTCCACCCACATAAAACATTTCTCCAAATGCTATAAAATAACTTCTCTCTCACCAATGCGGCCTCTGTGAGTTTAAGTCCAGCTCATACTGGCTTCTTCTCCGGCCGTACGTGGGAATGTCTGCTAGCGTGCGTGGCAGACCTTCGTGGGAAGGTCTGGGGCTGGTCGTGGGTTCCACCCACCATAATGCTGGCCGCCGTCGTATAAGTGAAATATTCTTGAGTTCGGCTTAAAACACCAATCAAATAAATAAATAAAATAACTTTAGCCCCTCTCCACTTACACAAAACATTTCTCTAGAATTGCAATATGAATTATTAACGACATCTAAAGACTGCGTAAAAAAAACTTTGAACAACCATACGTTAGGTAAATCATATCATTTTTAGTTTCTTCTCTTTCTTCTTTGTTTTTTTTCACTTATACAAAACACGCTAGTAGTGTGTGGAAATCAAGTAAATGTTATTATGTGTAGTGGAAAGCTCATTTGTTCTGAATGTTCCAGAATGCGTTACAGGAAGGTACCACCTGAATTGCGAGAAAATTTGCCATTGCAAGAACCGGGAGTCTTGTAACAAGGTTTACGGAACCTGTGACGCACTTGGCTGTGAACCGGGATATCAAGGGCCTTCTTGTTATAGAGGTAAGTCACATTTGATGTGGACAGTGACACAGTGGGCTGTTAAGCGGGATAACAAGGGTCATCTTGTGACAGAGGTAGGTCACATTTGATGTGGACTGTGACACACTGGGCTGTTAAGCGGGATAACAAGGGCTATCTTGTGATAGAGGTAGGTCACATTTGATGTGGACTGTGACACACTGGGCTGTTAAGCGGGATAACAAGGGCTATCTTGTGATAGAGGTAGGTCACATTTGATGTGGACTGTGACACACTGGGCTGTTAAGCGTGATAACAAGGGTCATCTTGTGATAGAGGTAGGCCACATTGGGCTCTCACATACTTGGCTGTAAACCAGAGTCTGACAGAGTCTGTGTTCGTCTGATGTCATGTGTAGGCCAGACTCAAGTGGGGCTCTCATACACTTGGTTGTAAACCGGGATGTCAGGGTTCTCTTGTGTCATGTGTAGGCCAGACTCACTTGAAGCTTTTACACACTGTGTTGTAAACCGCGATATCTGTGTTCTCTTGTGTCATGTGTAGGCCAGACTCACTTGGGGCTCTCATACACTTGGCTGTAAACCGGGATATCTGTGTTCTCTTGTGTCATGTGTAGACCAGACTCACTTGAAGCTTTCACACACTGTATTGTAAACCGGGATATCTGTGTATTCTTGTGTCGTGTAGGGCAGACTCAATTGGGGCTCCTATACACTTGGTGGTAAACCGCGATATCTGGGTTCTCTTGTGCCATGTGTAGGCCAGACTCTCTTGGGGCTCTCATACATTGTGTTGTAAACCGGGATATCTGTGTTCTCTTGTGTTATGTGTAGGCCAGACTCACTTGGGGCTGTCATACACTGTGTTGTAAACCGGGATATCTGTGTTCTCTTGTGTCATGTGTAGGCCAGACTCACTTGGGGCTGTCATACACTGTGTTGTAAACCGGGATATCTATGTTTTCTTGTGTTATGTGTAGGCCAGACTCACTTGGGGCTGTCATACGCTGTGTTGTGAACCGGGATATCTATGTTCTCTTGTGTTATGTGTAGGCCAGGCTCACTTGGGGCTGCCATACACTTTGCTGTAAACCGGGATATCTGTGTTCTCTTGTGTCATATGTAGGGCCTGACTCACTTGGGGCTGTCATACACTGTGTTGTAAACCGGGATATCTGTGTTCTCTTGTGTCATGTGTAGGCCAGACTCATTTAAGGCTGTTATTCACCGGGTTGTCAGCCGGGATGTGGGGAGTCTTGTAAATATGTAGCATTTGGAGGCTAGTATCATAGGAGCTGTCATATACTGCGTTCTCAGAAGGAAGATCCTTTTCACAGATCGAAGCGTTTAAACACGGATATTGGGGCAAAGCAAGAGCGAATTCATACTTCTTTCAATAGCTGAAGTCACTTTACATCACAGCCACCAGGGACACGTGGGCTTTTTAAGTCATCATTAGAAGAGAGAGTTTGATGAGACAGATATCAATTTCTGCCCCATCAAAATGACCACAATTATTCCGGGGTAGTGCAGGATTTCTGTCGAAAATTTGGCAGTGGTGTTAAGCGAACGTAATGAACGGCGCTTGTGATGTGAAGATTATGCAGACAAACAGCCTTTGTGAGCCAATGATCGGAGTGCTGCAATCAAGCTATATTTGTAACATTAGCGACGCACAAGGGAAGCGATGATTCTTTTGAACATTGTGGAACGTTTGCCAGGTTTATTTTTTTTTGTACGTTTTTATTCTTTGTTTTTAGCATGTGAGACCGGTCGGTTTGGAGAAAAATGCCAGTTCTTCTGTCACTGTAAGAACCCTGCCTCGTGTAACCATGCCAACGGAACATGTGATGAACATGGGTGCGCTGCAGGATACAAGGGACATAACTGCCAAGAAGGTTTGGCCATTTAGGCATACTTGGCCACAAAATTACAGTAACAGATAACATACACACAGACAGTCGCATACGTACGTGACCACACGAGAATTTGGGTGTTATGGCCTTATTTCACGAGAGTCTGTGTTTCATTTTATTTTATCAGGGCGAAGCCAGGGAACAAATATAGCAAAGCCATTACTTTGCTAACTAATATTGAAGTATTTAAAGGTATAATCATATAGTATTAATGTTGCGCAAGTAACTGTTTGTGATGAATGTGTTTTGATGAGAACGATGGATGTCTGGTTTGATGAGAACGATAGATGTCTGGTTTAATGAGAACGATAGATGTCTGGTTTGATGACAACGATGTCAATTTTCCCTTTTTCACATCGACCAGAGCGTGGCTTGCGGCAAGGAGCCTCCATGGCCTAGTGGTCAGCGTGCTAGCGCAAAGCATTGACCGAGGAACCCGCTCACCAGTGCAGTCGCTATGAGTCCAAGTGCATTTCATGCTGGCTTCCCTTCCGGTCTAGGGTGGGAAGGTCTGCCAACAACCTGCGGATGGGTCGTGGGTTTTCCCCGGGCTCTGCTGGGTTTCCTCGAACCATAATGCTGAACTCGTATAAGTAAAGTATTACTGAGTATGGTGTAAAAACTCCAATTAAATAAATATATTTATATACTCGGAGAAAATGGCACACTATTTTCCCACATGCATGTATATCATTGTCTTGTTTAAATTAGAATGTTCGACCGGCCGATTCGGAGACAAATGTGAGAACGAATGTCACTGTAAAAACCTGTTCTCGTGTAACCATGTCAACGGAACGTGTGATGAAAGCGCCTGTGCTGCCGGATATAAAGGAGACATCTGCCAAGAAAGTAAGTTTGACTACTCGGTGAAGATAGGATCACGTTCTGTTAAATATTTGAGGCCTGTAAAATGGGAAACGAACGTGATATCGCCTGTAACTCGGAACCAAGATAAAGATTTACGAGTCAGATTGGTTTCTTTCTTAGTTTTGCACAGAAATAAAAGACGAAGAGATAGAACAACGTTATACCATATATATGCATCAAGATTTGTATGACGATTCTAAACATGTATACAACTGGCGGGGAAAGACGTTTAATCCAGAGTGCAGGATACAGTGTACATAAGTGTGGACCTTTGACAAGTTACTGGCGAACTTTCAGCCGTGCGATATACCGACATGCGTACCGTATTTCTGCAAGGCAGTTGGTGTTCAACGAGGGTTTGGCTGCGCCAATTGTGATCAAGTCTAAACAAATACAGTGAGAGCTAGAGATTCCCTGCCCAAGTCCGGACTTGAATTCGCAACTCACGCGTCCTAGACATTTAAAGGCAAGCGCCGTCACCCACTAGATCACCGCCAGCTGTTTACCGCCTATATTAGACAAATAACAATTTCAAATGCGCATGGCAAAGTTTAACTAAAATTCTGCGATTCACCTAAACGGACATGTCCTTTTGTAGCTGTTAAAGTTCGTTAAATAAGTGTCAAAAAAAAACCAAAAGAAAAAAACAAAAAAAAAAAAAACAAAAAGCAAAAAACACAGCAACAAAATTCATCTCTAATAAAAACGACACAATAAAAACAACCACAAGTATGGAAACTCCCGTTACCTTGAAATAGACACTTTTTTGAAACATACAGGACACGTCACACGTCGACGTCACAAGGACACGTATGATGAACATTCCACTCGACATGAAATATGCATATACACGTAAGCCACTGTGATGATCAGCTATCGCTTGCAGCAGAGAGGAGCACTTCAGTTGCATGTGACGAGTGCCAACTTCACATGTTGGTCTGTTTATATTTGTAAAAATGGTTATCACTGCTTCGTTAAATATTAATTTTGGTAAAACACATGCCAAAGGTCAGTGGTTTGAACGTAATCATTAAATAAGTTTGCTTTAAAGTTAACAATTTGACTTTACAATGTTAGGTAGACATTTGTGTTTTTACGCTTGTTGAAACATGTCCCTACACACTGTATCTCCTTTGTTGTAGCTGTAGATAGCCCTACTAACTCTGAAAATCAACGGTCATCGAATGGTCTTCTGGCTGGCGTGATTGTACTGGCGGTAATTTCGGCCGCGGTGATCGTGTATGCAGTCATCGCCACTGTCAAGGGACGCCACTGGTACAGAAGTCTGCAGCAAGAGATTAAATCTTCCTTTTGAACCATGGAGGTAAGAGTACAGCTGATGTGGCGCTCGTGCAATAGACCGAATAATTAATGACCTCATAGTCTATGAATTATGAGAATTAAATAGTACTTAAATATTAGTCAAGTAGTTAATTAGTTAAGTACTAACTAAGAACAACGGACCTCTTCTTATATTGGATGAATTTATATGCAATTAAATTCTCCTGCACTAAAGAAAAAAAGACTTTTTAAACTAATAGAATTTGTATTGAACAATTTCAAAATATGGACGTTTTTCGTCGACAAACATACACATGCTTACATCTGCTTTCAAGGAACACTGATCCTCAAATGCTTGTTGGGGCACTGTGTTTTTTTAGATATTTCTATATTCATTGACGACCAGTTAGCATGAGTTGTGTCGTTAAATATGAAGCATCAAAGTCTTACATAGTACGCGCTCCGTGAAGGAAATGAAATCGGAGACGTAGACATAACACTTGCAGTTCTTGACCCCAACCAATATGTGACCAAGACTCCCGTGACACTTTGACTCCCCTGAGCTGGTGATTCTGATGATCTGACTCCGTAACTACTGTTGGAATCCCTTGACTCCGTGCCTGCCATTGGAATCCCTTGACTCCGTGACTACCACAGTAATCCTTTGATTCCGTGACTACCACTGGAATCCTTTGATTCCGTGGCTACAACCCGAATCCCTTGATTCTGTGCGACTACCACTGGAATCCCCAGACTCCGTCACTACCACTGGAATCCCTTGATTCTGTGACTATACGACTGGGATCCCTTGATTCCGTGACTACCACTGGAATCCCTTGATTCCGTGACTACCACTGGAATCCCTTGATTCCGTGACTACCACTGGCACCCGCTGTCTTCATGACAGCAACTTTTATATTGCAGTGCACGATTTGCTTTCTGGCCTTGACAGACATTTGATATGAGGACGTGAGAGGACAAATGTAATGCACGGTTGTACGAAAGGAGATTTGCACAGAGGTGTTGACAGAGTAAAATGACACATGTAATGTGAGATTTGGAGGAAGACTAAAGTGTTGACAGAGTAAAATGACACATGTAATGTGAGATTTGGAGAACAACAAAAGTGTTGACAGAGTAAAATGACAAATGTGATGTGAGATTTGGAGAAAGACAAAAGTGTTGACAGAGTAAAATGACACATGTAATGTGAGATTTGGAGAAAGATAAAAGTGTTGACAGAGTAAAATGACAAATGTGATGTGAGATTTGGAGAAAGAGAAAAAGTGATGAGAGAGTAAAATGACAAATGTAATGTGAGATTTGGAGAAAGACAAAAGTGTTGACAGAGCAAAATGACACATGTAAAGTGAGATTTGGAGAAAGACAAAAGTGATGAGAGAGTAAAATGACACATGTAATGTGAGATTTGGAGAAAGACAAAAGTGTTGAGAGAGTAAAATGACAAATGTGATGTGAAATTATGAAAAGACAAAAGTGATGGCAAAGTGTAATGCGTGATTTGACGTGAGGAATGGAAAAGACAAAAATGATGACATCTTAAAATGACAAGTGGGGTGGGAATCTAGACTCAGTAAGATGTATAAGTAGGGAAGGGCAAATTCCATCTGGGAGTAGTTGTGACAGTTTTCAGGAAACTAGAAATTTAGACTTTATACCTTGTCTTTCATTGTCAGGTGTCCAAGCAGACGGAAGATGAAAGATCGTGAGAAGACCAAGCAAGCCTACAAGAACATGATTCCTGTTCAAACATGTAACTCCAGTGACCTCTATAGGCTGTCGTGTATCTTGTACGTGTTATTGAGCTCATCTTTCACATATCACTCAATGCTCACAGTTTTATCACCCAGCAGCCTTTATATTGTTTGCACAGACTGCTTTTCTACACTCCACATACATGTACATAGTAAAAACTCCCAGAATGGAACAAATTACTCAGCCTTCGTAAGGTTTGTTGTTTTAATGGAATGTTTTATCTTATTGAAATCCTTTCGTGATTTACTTTAATTTCTTGACTGGTACAGTCAGGAATATCAGTAATATCACATATTGCCACCATCACATTTGATATTCATATCTTTTTGTAATAATTATGGTCCACATTTATTCAGGGTTTATTACAAGCACATTTGTAAATGTTTGCTGAATAAGACAAATGAAAAGAATCTACGAGGAAAGATGGATATACATTCCTTGTAGGATAGAATGACTCCATCGTTTGTTCGAATCTAGCTGTTGCTGTGCCAGCTGCGGAATTTGACTCCAAATGTTTGACACGCACCTGCCAAATGTTGGTGGTTAATACATCCAGGTTTCCTCCGTCCATTAGCTTGGACACTTTGAAAATAATTTTAAAACAATCACGGATACATGAAATAACAATGTTTTTTTTTCAAGCCACTTAAATTATGCAAGGTGAATTAACTTTAAAACGAACATAAAATCAGCCACTAAATCTGAAATAATTAATAAAGTAGTATTCCAGAAATGTTCCAAAAATTTTTAAAAAAAATCTACACCGTTTAACAAAACAATAAATAGCGAACAATCACCAGTACCTAGCCACTCATTTGGTGATGCCAATTTGCCATGTTAGAGCTATCTGGAGTGACGTCACAAAACCTAGGAGCTCTCCAGTACTATCGGTATTAAGCTGTGTGACAATGAGAAAATACAAATGAAAACGCCTGCTACCCAACCAAAGAATTGCGTGTCCAAGGGGCCGGTATTTCTTTTAGTTTGGCGCTCGATCAGGGCGATGTTCGTTGACACAAGCACTGTATGTTAGCGGTCCTGCTTGTCCTCGTTCTGCATGGGTGTAGGCATTTGCCCTATCTGGCTGTGCGCTGTGCCGACTTCCAGGAATTTACCGAACATAGCAAGACCGTCTCAGCTATAACAGACTCTTTCATTCAGATAAATGGGGAGACATTTTCGTAATAAATCTGAGTACAGCACAGAACCTATATGTTTTTCATGAAAGCAAACAGATGTACGTACATGTATAATATACAATAGGTCATTAGACAACATGCAGGAACGTTACCTATGTTGAAAACGTGTTATGTTTTTTTAAAAGTTTGAATGAACAGCATATATTTATGCAGTCGTTTCTCCATACACATGTCCGCTTATAGTTCACACGCTGAATGTAACAAATATATCCCCAAACGCTTCGATATCGACTGCAAGTTGTGTAAAATCGAATCAGTTTAAGTTCGAACGGAGGTCTAGAGATCAAATCATAGTTTGTGCATAGTTTCCAGAAATAAAAGAAAATTTTTTCTTGTCAACCTCATCAAAATTGCTGTGCAGTCCATAAATTGACATCTGCAGGAGATATTTATGAATAACGTGTATATTACATGTACTGTAACAATGACTATATTCCCTCAGCACTAGAGAAAATTGAGAACAAACCGTATCTCATTTTGACATATCTTCAAGTGTCTTACGTTTGGATAATGAAATGAATAATGAATATTTCAAGGCCGTGTGCAAAGTCATATAACAACAACACCTTGCCACCATATTCACAAAATATTACATATTCAGCATATCCTAGTGGTGTGCATGGGTGAGCGTAATTCTGCGATTCATGCAGACCATGCTTATGTCACGTCAGTGAAATGCGCCGAGGTAATAGCTTATTCCCATAAGATGAAACAGACACCAAACATTCCCATTTCTGTAAGGAAAGCAGGAATAGATTGATATTCTACCTAAGACACAAATTGCTAAAACTGTGTGGTATAATTTGATGCTATAATTGGTTTACTGCTTCTACCATTAACAAGTTCAACACGTCCATACCTTGTAATGAGTAAAAAAATGGAGATCTGAAAGGAGGGCAAAACAACCTATCTCATCCCATGACTAGAGTTCACCTGTTGACTCATCGCAAATTTCATTGTTGTTTACATTTGAGCTAGGATTAAAGCTAACTCCGTAACCCGGTCTGGTGTTCGGCATCCAAGGACACAGTCAGGTTTCAGATGACCTTCCTGTTCACATCAGAAAAACGTTCATACAAAAATAATTATATAGTTAAAATGAAACATTTAACATTTATGTTATTATGAGTGTGTAATTTTTTTGGGAGAGCACATGTAGAGCTTCGCAAAATGTCTACTCCTAATTAAGTAGGGTGCGATGTATTAATATTAATCAGAGTTGTTTTTCCTGAAGTCTATTGACTCAACAGGCAAAACATCCAAGAAAGCAATTGCGAAGTCATTCATATAAGCTACAAGCTAGATACAGAAAACTGAATACATTTGGCGCATAACTCGTTACCCGCATTGCCTCCACGGAATATCAACCGCACATAAAAAGACATGAGAACAAAACCTATGTGGTCTATCCATTCATACTGATACAAGACAATAAGGTACTTTTGGAGAGTTTTTCAATGGTAAAATAGAGGATGCAACCAACGGTATCGACGCTTGGGGTATTCCTGAACTAGCTTTAAATGCATAATATTACTAGGGTGCGATTTCACCGACGTCAGCTTGAGGACAACACTGGCACATGCAGAAGTCCAAAAAGCAAAATCTTGATTCTTAAATAAGATCAGGAATTAAAACAGCAAATACAACAAAAAAGATCTACAAAATACTAAAACCAACTACTGTCATAATACAATATTCAATCACAGATATCGGCACTAAGGTACCCATGCGGGTGGACTGCATTGAATTGACCGGCGAGCTTTAGAGTCTAGGCGATCAGGCGTCACCCAAAGGGCTTTTTGCAAAGGTTCACCCCGGATTTGCACAATATATTGTACACGGTTAGCAGTTTTACGCTGCGCTAACACCCTTTTGATCTTCTGATGTCCACGACTGGAAGATCCGAGATCTGACAAGTGACGAGGATCAACGAGATTTGAGTCTCGATAGCGAATTGGCTTTCGCCGAGTGTGTTTAGGGCGGGTCAGAACTTCCGTAGTTTCATTCTCAGATGAAGTGTCCAAAGAGGAGGAAGGTGATGTCACCTTCACAGACTGATGAATGTTAGGTTGTTTCGTCGTAACCGTAATAGGAAAATACGGTTCAGGGCACGGTTCGCGCACATAAGTGATTTTCAGTCTATCCATGTGGATAGAACCTTTCACACGCTTCTTTGTCTCCGGGTCGTGCAGTAAAACAATATGAGGTGATGTCACTTCCTCAGTGACGTACGAACCACTGTATCTAGGCTGTAACTTACGACCATGACTAGCTGGTTAATCCAGAAGATACACATAATCACCTTCAGAAACATGTAGCGTTTTGATGCGTCCGCGCTCCTTTTTCAACATGCTCTGCTGAGTTTTAATGGCAGCTTCTTTGACTTCACTGCGCACAGTATCCAACTGGTTAACAAGCGTCTCCAGATACTGCTGAACGTGTGGACGAGACGCCTGAAGAACAGAGTCTGGTGAGGAAGTCAGGGGAAACGTGGGGGGTCGAGCATATATGACCTCGGAGGGAGAATACCCATGGTTAGAGCTCATGGACGAGTTCATTGCAAATTCAACGGCTGGCAACGGCTCATCCCATGTTGTAGTTGATCTTAGGGATGGTGTAAGTCGTTCGGTTAACGTTCGGTGGGTTCGCTCACATGCGCCAATGCAATGGTGCATGTACGCTGGGGTAAACTGCAAAGATACCTCAAGCAATTTACAAACACATCTGCTGTGAACTCAGATCCAGGATCCGAGATAAGGGCTCTACAAGTCCCAAAAGTGGTAAACAGGCGAAACAGCGCAGTTGTCAGTATGCAAGCGTCCTTGTTCGCCAGTGGAGCTGTGTATAGATACCGACTGAACATGTCAGTCGCCGTGAACACATAACGATAACTCTGAGAGGTGAGGGGTAGCGGTCCGAATAAATCCAGGTGCCAAACTTTGAACGGAGCACCTGGCGTTGGATACGCCGTTATTCCAGATTTACTATGGGCCCGTGTCATTTTCATGCGCTGACACAAATCACATGCCTTGACATAATCCCAAACAATCTGAGACATATTTCTAAAATAAAAATGTTCTCTTATTTTGTCAAGTGTGCCGTTTACAACCCCATGCCCAGCGAATGGAGAATCATGAAAGAGTTTTAACATACTGTTTATCACAATTTTGGTCAAAACAAGCTGATAATGTTTCAAGTCCATAGCCCTTTTCGATTTGGCAATCCTGGAATGAAACAAAACATTCTGCACAACAATAAAATCAGACGATTCCAAAATAATCCGACGCGCTTCTTTCTGGGAATCTGGAAGCAGTACAGATTGCAAATAGTTCAACATAGGGGTAATCTTGTTATCCACAGATTGCATTTTAGCTTTCAACGCTAAAATCTGTCTCTTGGAAAAGGAGCAAGCTGGTGACGTCTGTACGCTCTGGTTGGTGTAAATTCTGGTCATAAACTCCTGGCACCGTTACTATAGGAATTCCGGCTTCAGTGTCGGCATCATACACATCAGCTTTTACGTCATGCGAGCAATTTACACATTGTTTCTGTGGCCGAGCTGAACCGTTTGCTACAATTTCGGGTTGTAGTGTAACGGGTGGCAAGTTTTCATCCACTGAGGTGTCATCCCACTCAATTAAATCCTGTAGTTGACCCCCTTCCGGCATGAGAATCGGCTGAGAAATCTCTGGTACATATGGAAAATACGGGTCCTCTTCATCAGGACTGGGTAATGCGGATCCAAATTCGGCGTACCGGTGACAGCGCCACAGTGTGTCAGGCACCTACATCTGCGTGGCTGGCTTGTATTCAATCTTGAAATTGAACTGTTGAAGTATTGTCATCCAGCGTTCGTAGATGGCGCCGCGAGATTTTTTCTGAAACAGACGTTTCAAAGCCTGGTGATCACATTCTAGCACAAACTGGCGGCCTCGCAAATATGAAGAGCAATCAGTAATTGATGTAACCATGCCGAGATGTTCAAGTTTCGTTGGTCCGTATGAGCGCTGCCATCCCGCCAAAGCCTTTGAGCCAAACCGTAGAACATGAAGTTTCGTTATCTGGATAGCGTTGATACAGCATGTATCCAATTCCACGACCTGAAGTATCCACAGTCAGAAAAAAAGGGTAAATCATATCTGAGAAACGCCAATGCGTCAGAACTCAAAAGAGCTTGTTTTAATACCGTAAACGCTTGTGAATATCCACGTGTTCACACAAAGGGCACATTCTTTTTCAACAAATTATTCAACGGAAAGGCAGTAGCATCAAAGTTGGGTATAAACTTTCTGAACCAATTAAGCAGTCACATGGCTCTACGAGGCTCACGCACAGACGTAGGTTGCGGAAAGTCTTGCACTGCCTTTATTCTGTCAGGGGGAGGGCGAATACCATCAGCTGATATTCCATGTCACAGAAATATAGCAGAGGACTGAGCAAAGGAACATTTTCTAGGTCCAAGCCTGAGGCCAGCGTTACGTAATCGACCAAAAACCCGGTTTAGGTCAGCAAGGTGGCCCTGAAATGTTTCTGACAGAACCAACACATCGTCTATATAACACAAAACCGACTGAAATTTCAGGCCACGAAAGATCTTGTCATTGAGAAGCTGGAAGCTATTTGGTGACGTACGGAGGCCCATTGGAAGACGTGTGAACTTATAAATTCCAAAACATGTATTAAACGCAGTGTACTTGGACGATTCAGGACTAATTTTCATCTGGAAAAACCCAGAACTTAGATCAATTGAACTGATAAAGTTTGGTGTTTTGGTGGACACGGTCTAATTTAATTCCTGTAAATCCGGTATAGCGTATCGAAAATCCAATGTTTGACTGTTCAAGTAACGGAAATCACAACAAAAACGGTTCATGGATAAAGCGGCTTGCTTAGATCCAGGAATAAGACCTTGTTTATGATTTCGTTTAGTCGCAGGACAATTGGGCTGGTGATAGGCAAGCCCTCAGTTTCGTTTACTGGAGCAATAACACCCTGTGCCAATAATTCATCCAACTAATGCCTCAACACTTCCCTTTTATCAGGTGACAACCGATATGGCCTTTGATATTTTGACTTGGCGTCAGGTTTTAAAACAATATTGTGTTCTACCACATGTGTTAATCCTAAACCGGGATTATCACTGGTAACAAAAACATCCTTATTATCATACAATACTTTCTGAAGCTGCTTACGATTTTCATTTGACAAATTACAATTAGAAAAATCAAAATGTGACAAAAATTCAGGAGGAAAAACACTGGTCTCCAGCTGCGTGTCAGAAACCGATACATTTGAAACATTATTCAACATCTCAGCCTTAGAGATATTGTTAACAACATCAACATTTTGAACATTTGAAACATGAGAAAGGGCAACATCCTCCTGTGAAGTATACACGGATATCTGGTTTACAACATTAGACCCTCAAAACTACTTCGGAATTCATCTTCAAGTGAATTACTTATCATTCATTTAGCCATATTTAAAAGACTATAATGTCTGTATTTTTTTTACTTATTTGATTGGTGTTTTACGCCGTACTCAAGAATATTTCACTTATACGACGGCGGTCAGCATTATGGTGGGTGGAAACCGGGCAGAGCCCGGGAGAAACCCACGACCATCCGCAGGTTGCTAACGGACCTTCCCACGTACGGCCGGAGAGGAAGCCAGCATGAGCTGGACTTGAAATCACAGCGACCGCATTGGTGAGAGACTCCTGGGCCATTAGGCTGCGCTAGCGCGATATCCAACTGAGCCACGGAGGTCCCTATAATGTGTGTAATTATGCCCGACTTCTTTACACAATACTGGGGCAGTAACTTCTTCAAACGTCTTTCAGCAGTTTATTTGATGCAAATAAACAATTTAGTAAACAATTTCAATTTATATTGAGAAATGGCTTGCAAGTTACGTGTGGTTGATCTCTGTTAATCGTATTCAAGTCTCAAAATAGGCTTATTACAAATCATATAAATACAAAGGGAAATCAAGCCACACAGCAGAATGTATGGCTAAGTGACAATAAAGGTAAAGATGAAAATCCTGTCTATAGAGTGGATCAGGTATACTATAGTTGTTGCTGTGCCGCTTGAATGCCTATTCACCTGTAGCAGGTGTATATATAACATTTGCGAGATAAATTCAAGACCCTGCATGATGAATACAATAAGACAAGGCTTTTTCAATGTACTATGGCTCAAACATTATCGGTATATCATCTTGCATCTCTGGGCGTAATCCTTATATCTCGCGCCGTACACTATGCTTGCGTGTAATTATTACGCCCCGGGACGCTCTGCCTGGTCATAATTTGAATTGTCACCAGCCCAGGCCATAACTCTTACGTGCCGGAGGTTGTAGCAAACTGTATGTCCGGGTTAACAAGACAAGCAGTGATCCAGTAACCGCAAAGTTCGTTTCATGAGATTTCCGCCTAGAAATCACACGGTGTTATAAATTACAGGGTGTTAAAGATGGAGGACGCCATGGACTCAGCGATTTATGCCAGCTTTGCCGTTTTCAAGCTTTACGTGTATGGCGAGGAGAAGTCGCAAAATTATGCAGCAGGCACCACCAGATAGAAAAAAATGTGCTCTTCAGCATAGTGTCATGTTTTTAAGTTTCCTTCTCCTTTAACGATTTTACCTCGGCCTACAAACTTACATCACATGAATCAACTGTTCTCTTGAAGAAAGGAATAATGTGTAAGCAAACACCGCTCTAACCCATTGGCCAAACTGGGCCAATCCGATCTTCAGTCTCTAACTAAGTAAGAGCCAATGTGGAGTGTTGGGCTTGAACATCTCACAAGACCGTTCTCTTCAATTAGGAGTCGCAACCCAGGACAAACAGGTAGACGTACTCCGCTATGGCCCCTCATACAAATATCGGAGATGTGAGTCCATTATATTTCACCGAGGCCACACGGCAGAGCTCTAGGTCACGACAAACTTGCCAAGAAAACCGAGCTCCTATTCTTTTCAGCTTGGAGACCCCAAGAGGGTAATGCCGCTTGAATTCGATGGGCAACTATTGTAGCTATAGCCTTATCTCATTATGCTGGTCTCATGAAATAGATCCGACAGTTCTCAACTATATTTCCAATGTATTCTGTTTAGAACTAAACGTGATATATATAAATGATTTGAACCCGTTTGCTGAAGTAATTTTGTGGAAAACTGATTGTTTGGTGCAATGTGATATTCACATATAGGCCTAAAGTTAATGGCGAGCTGCGGAAACCATTTTTGAGATGTGACAGAGTATAAATGTGTACAAACATACTGATGGGTTTACCTCCCCTGCACAGATCACGTACTCTTCTCAGAGCTAAGTATTTTCTATTTCAATCTGCTCAGTTTAACCAAGTTGTGAAGCCAGGTGGGATTTGTGTCCACAGGAAAGTTCTGTAAGACGATTATATGTAGTTTGGATGGGAACGATCACTCAGATTAAGGAGTTGTCTTTACTTGATCATATTACCGACTGTCAGAAACAGCTTAATTGGTCTGGTCATCCTCAAATCGACACAACGTAAATATACGTGAAAAGCCTTGTCTTATTGTAAATGGGACGTTTCCATTTATAGACTTTAACATCAGCCATGTCAGTCTGAGTGTGTGTGAAACGCTGTCGATATTTGCGTATAAACGAAAACGACTGATTTTTATTCAGGTTCATACTGTTTGATTGTGTCGATCTTGTCACTATGTATACAGGGCAATAGTGTTATTAATGTGAGGTTCTGAAGCTTTGATCTTGAAAGGCATTATGCGGCTATGCTGAAAGTCGATTACTGGCGGTGACGTGCCGTTTATGGCACACAAACTCCGAATATGTTGGCTGTATATATCGCTGTTTGTTTACTTACAACGTTCGCCTGTCTCGTCCAAATACAAAAACTGTGATAGTACAAAAAAATCCTGTTAAGGGTATAAGCGTTCTCCTTATCCATGTACGTCAGTCCGTCTGTTATATGATATCCTATATCAGTTGCTCATAGGGGCCTCCGTGCCCGTGGGTATTAGCACAGAACGGCGCAATGACCATAAACCTCCCGGCAATGCGATCGCTGAGAGTTCAAGTCCAGCTCATGCTGGCTGCCTCTCCGGCCGTATGTTTCCTCCCACCATAATGCTGACCGCCGTCGTATAAGTTAAGTATTCATGAAACAGCAATCAGATAAGTAAATATTGTTAGCGGTAAATTGTTATGACCGTTGATCTGTGAGCCATCCGATCAGTTGCAGTTAAACCCTACTCTGTAAATTACGGCCATTGCGAAGGCCAACATTTTTAAGATTATGTACACATTCTTGAGTTCGGTGTAAAACACCAGTAAAATAAATAAACAAAATCTATTGCTCATAGCTTCAAAGCTAAGGAATGTGCGTGTATGTATATGGTGCTAAAGGTAAACAGAATCTTAAAGTTCTGTAAGGATTTGCACACATTATCGTCAGACATACTATATATATATATATATATATATATATATATATATATATATATATATATATATATATATATATAGGTGCTGTCTCCGTAAGGCTTTTTATTGTACAATGTTTAGACGCAAATCTACATACAGACATTAATGACTTGAACCAAACTGTTCCATTAATTTTAGGGAAACGGGTATGTTTGATAAAATGTGGCATTCGCATATAAATTTAAAAGGGAACTCTGCTAACCATTGTGGGGTGTCATAGAGTGTAAATGTGTAAAAGCATATTGAGGGAGTTACCTCCCCTGGTCAGATGACGTGTTTTTCTCGGAACCAACTATTTTCTATTTAAATCTGCGCAGTTTTATCAAGGAGTGAAGCACGGTGGGAACTGTGTCGACGGGTAAGTCCTGTATGATGGGGTACGTCTATGTTTATGTCGGGATGTTTCTATCAGGTGACGGAGTTGTCCTTACTCGATCGTGTGACCGACGCTCAGACAACATTTAGTTGGTCTGGTCGTCCTCCAAATGGACACCAAGTCGGCGCACAACTGTAGTGTGAGGGGGGGGGGGGGGGGTGTCTTTGCATAGGCTCTACTCACGGCCTGTGTGTGAACCTCTGACACTGTCTATAACAAGTGGGAATGTTTTCCTCTCAAGGAAAACGACTGAATTAATTGGGTTCATGTACATACTGTCTAATTATGTCGACCTTCTCACCATATCCAGAACGATAGTAGGTTATTAATGTATTTTTCTGAAGCTTTGACCTTGAAAGGCATTATGTAGGGTTTTGCTAAAGGTCGTTTGTTGACGGTGGTGTGTTGTCTGGGGTTGGGCCAACATACATGTAAACAACCAGAACAACTCGCGTGTATGGATCGCTGTTTGTTTACTTGCAACGTTCGCCTCTCTGCTCCAGATATAAAAACTGTAATATTCAAAAGATTCTAGTTAGGATATACATGCTCTCATATTCCAAGCGAGGCAGAAACAAATACCATTTTTGAAATATTTGGTTTGACCCAGACTTGAGTTCGATCTCTGATCTCCCGACTTCGAGGTGGGCTCGAACATAAGGAGTGTATTACACTGTACCGGTATAAGTAAAGCGAATCTTAAAATT
Organism: Liolophura sinensis; assembly: GCF_032854445.1. NCBI lineage: Eukaryota > Metazoa > Mollusca > Polyplacophora > Chitonida > Chitonidae > Liolophura > Liolophura sinensis. Next base: position 17,789,425 of record NC_088296.1, read on the forward strand.
ATGTACTGAATTGCAGACAGGGTTTTCAGTGTTACAGAACTGAAAGGCTACATGCATTATTAACTTCCCACTCAGCAAGCATTACCATCTCGCCCACTGATCACCGATAATGGGGGGTGTAACCTGACACAGCTGAGGCATTCAGGGCTGTCCTATACATTAGCTCGGGCTGTGTCTATGGAGATATAACTGACGCTGACCTATTTCTACAGTCTACCGAGGGTTACATGTCTCAAAATCCAGGCCTTTTGGTTCACTTTAAACTGTCCCTGTCATAACACTGTATCTAATTGGACATGGACTTCACACTTCTCCGATGGAGCGAAGTCAGCATTTACGGTTTAAACATCTTATTTGGTCAGTGTTGATCGGAGGGTGTAGCAGCTCTGCTGTAGTCTGTACTTATGTGGTTCCTGACAACAGCATAATAAAACACTGGGAGCTAGAAGACTTTGACCTTGATTAACATCTGTTTTAATCAAAGTAAAAACTGTTAGTGTTACTCGTCACTATTAGTAATAGCTTGACCAGAACTTTGTCAAAAAAGTCTCTCGTGCGTAATAAAAGATAGAATCGCTAAATTTCTAACTGGCCAGAATGGATTCCTTTTCGGGAGAACGATTTGCGCATACTCTCCTCGTACATGTATAGGTGCCGAAATGCTTCTTAAATGAACAATGGAGAATAGCAATAACACGGAAAGAGATGGAGGCTGTGTGCTGTCTTGAACATTGATATTTTTGTAAGTAAGAACACCCTCACATGTGCCAGTCTGAGCGATTTGCCGTTTTTTTTTTTAGGAAAAAAAAAACTGAGCGAATAATGGCCGCAAGCAAGCAGAGGCGAGTTGATGTTCTCACATGCTCTATATGTTTGGAAACATTCCGGAAACCAGTAGTGCTACCCTGTCAGCACAGTTTTTGTAAGGAATGCATTGGTTTGTACGCTGACAAGTTTAAACCTGTACAGATAGATGAGACCTCCGGTAGCACGGACGTTCATCGGCCTATAGCATGCCCTGTGTGCCGGGCACCAACCAGTCTCGGGAGAGAAGGTGTGGCTGGACTGGCTCCTAACTTTCATCTGGCAGAAATTGTGGAGAGGTTCACGTCTGCTGTAAAAGTTGAGGATGACACCCCATATTGTTCTCTGTGTAAGGCGGATAATCACACCAAAGCTGTCAAGTTTTGTACCACCTGTGCTGTGTTCTACTGTCAGGAATGTCTTGCAAATTGCCATCCAATGAGGGGGGCTCTAAAACGGCATCAACTGATTTCTTCCATGGAGTACCTCTCCCAGGAAACCTCACAGGGTCAAGTCAGCAGGGACCACCAATCAACTGGGCAGCCGTCATGTGCTAGACACGGTCAGCCATTCGTCTTGTACTGTGAACCCTGTGGGATGGTGATGTGTATGGGGTGTGTGGTTGAGCATCCAGGACACGCTATGCGGGATATACCATCAGCAGCTGGGAATGTCAAGGTAAGGCGAAAAAAAAGTCGTATATCAGCCATCAATCAAAATTGATGTTCTAAGTCATTAATAGTAAGGTCAATTCCCAAAACAACGATTAACATGAACCAGGAAGAAACTAAGAAATTTTGTAAATTCGAAATTACTTTGGAGTTATGCAAAGAGAAGTAGTAAATACTTTTCAATGATGTTGGAAAGACATAAGGAATGTTCTAGGCGAATAACTTAAATCACTGTCTAGATCGTGTACCATACTAGTAAGTCTATAATCAAAATAAATATGGCATGATTTGAAACTATATATTGACCATAACTTTGTGATCAATAGTGAAGAACGGGGCTTAGTGTCCTGTATTGTAGTGAGTCATTTGAAAGGCGGATTTGTTAATGTAACGTTTTTCCCATTACAGCTAGCTGTTTTGTGCAAGACTAGTGAACTGGAGAAAGTGCTACGAGAAACTAAAGAATCACTGCCAGGAGTTATGAGGCTGCAGAATAAGATACAGGTTGGTATTGTCCATGACACCTGTTCAGCCAGTGTTATACTACATACCCTGGTGGCTCATTTTGACTATGTAGAATATTGCTATCATTCACAAATCCAGGTAACATGCAGCTGTCAGTCAACTAGTCTTAATAAAGTTGTCTTCTGTCACATATTATATATGTAGATTACAATTAAAGAATTACCCGACCAGTGACGACTTTTTATGAGAACTTAAACAGGGGAATGCACGGACTCTATCGCATCATTAATACGACTTTCTTCTCACTGACACACACGCGATATGCCCACCCCAGACAACTCCATTTGATGTATCATCGCTGATCATACGCTGTCACAATAATATCTATGATATATATATACATATATATATATATATATATATATATATATATATATATGAATGTATATATACGTACACCATTTGATCTGATGACGGGTATGAGCCAGGCCCAGGTACTGTCCGAAGCATCTAAGGCTTCACCATCTCGTCCTGCTCAGGGCATCATTTGTGACGGCACGACTCTATTGGGGATTGAACCATGTATCTTTTGGTTTTGAGTGGACACTTACATGTACATCGCTGGACTAAAGGGAAATCACTTCCACCCCGGAGGTACATTGTAGACAGAGTTGTGTGGCGTTTATAGTTTACCATGTTACACATACATATATAACTTCTTAAACACACAATTCTAATGGTCTGGATATGGTAATAAAGGATTTTTATGTTTGGCAGAAAAACCAGGAACTTCACTTCCAGGAGGTAGAAAAGGCTTATTGTGCAGCCTTGGAATCTTTACAAGCCTGGAGACAGCAATCCATAGATGGCATAAAAACCCGATATTCACAGTGGTGTGTGGAGTGTAACGCCATACTTAAACATTTCCAGCTACAGGCCCAGGAAATGGAGAGGATGGTACAAGCTTCAAAAGATTTCTTAGCGTCAGTGGACGTCGAGTTTTTACAAGTAAGTTAAACATGCACAATCTCTAGCATTGGTTCAGCTGCCTTAACTTCAGATGTTACACATGACCCAGCCACCCTTAGAACCTGTGATAACGTGTTGCTGCCAGATTTACTAAAGTTGTAGATCCTGAGTTCAACAGCTTTATTTTGCTTAGTGGTACCCTCCGGTCGCTGACCACTTTTCTACCCATAATAGAACCACTGTCCGATTAAAGCAAAAAAGTAGTAATATATAATGTCAAACTATATTGTATGCTGTTTTTCAAAAACAAGGTTTGTATGTAAACAGATCTTTGGGGAAAATTGCATTGTATGAAACGTCTTGGAATTTATTAACCGAAATTTCGAGCTGATGTGGACTATGTAATAGTTCAGGGAATGGTCTAAATGTTTGTCGTCGTCATATCACTGAAAAATTGTTAAGTACGACGTTAAACCCCAATCATTCACTCACTGACTCCAAATGTTTGTGGTAAAAGCCAACTGTGACTGTGTACTTGGAGAGATAAGACATTTCAATTATAACTATGTCCTTGTTACATGTTGATGTGCAAGTATAGCTACAGTATCTCAGTTTCGGTTATCATCTTTACATGATTTTATATGTGTGTTCAATTCTGTTTGTTGACAGGGTTCCACGAGCTTCACCAAGACGTATGTATAAATGTTTTATACCTATATAGGTTTGTTATACACGAGCACATGACTGCTGTCAGCAAATGTGCTTCTGTAACACTGTGTACCAGCACTGTAGTTGTCCAAAACATGACACAAGTGTAAAATATATCTAGTGTTCAAATTTACGCTTGTCCAGACATATCAGATCTCACCTACTAGGAATAGTACATGATGGCATTCTGATAACTGCGTGGTGCACAACATTACTACACGACTGTGTCTCTTTGTTTTCTCTCCTGTTCCCACAGAATTGGTGACCAGCTGAATGAGATAGGAGCAAATCTGGAGAGAGATGAGGTCAGCAAACAGAATCTTCAAGGTTTTGTACAACTTGACCTTGTTTTGCCTAGACACGTGACGGTAAAAGAGACAGTGCAAGGAAGTCAGGACTTAGAAGCAGCAGTCGGTGGACAAATGTCACGCCCAAGTAGGTTTTTATATGTATTAAAGGTATAAAGCAGAGTGTGTCCAGATGACATAAACGACTGTAGGGTTTACATTAGTATGTGCACCGAAGACACAAACTAATCTGAGGTATGCAGTAGGGTGTGCCCAGATGACACAAACTACTGTGAGAGATAAAATGTGGTTGTGTAAAAAAAAAGAAATTACATTGCAGAGTTATATATGAGCAGCTGTTTAGTTGAAACATGACATATGGTAGTGTATCCCTCAATGTCCCTCGATGTTTACCGTAAGTGTACAAATCAGCAGGTGTAATGTTAAATCAGGACTGGTGTGTGTGTATTCTTTAGTGTCTGGGTGATATTTACTCCACGCACACAAATCGGCAGGAGTACTTTTAGAACAGGACACATAGTAGTGTACCCTTTGGTGTCTGTGTAATGTTTACCACATGTGTAGAAATCAACAAGTTCACTGCCAGAGCAGGCCAGATGGCAGTGTACCCGTCAGTACCTGGGTGATATATACATCATGTGTACAAATTAGCAAGTGTAATGTAAGAACAGGACAGATGGCAGTGTACCCGTCAGTACCTGGGTGATATATACATCATGTGTACAAATTAGCAAGTGTAATGTTAGAACAGGACAGATGGCAGTGTACCCCTCAGTACCTGGGTGATATATACATCATGTGTACAAATTAGCAAGTGTAATGTTAGAACAGGACAGATGGCAGTGTACCCGTCAGTACCTGGGTGATATATACATCATGTGTACAAATTAGCAAGTGTAATGTTAGAACAGGACAGATGGCAGTGTACCCGTCAGTACCTGGGTGATATATACATCATGTGTACAAATTAGCAAGTGTAATGTTAGAACAGGACAGATGGCAGTGTACCCGTCAGTACCTGGGTGATATATACATCATGTGTACAAATTAGCAAGTGTAACGTTAGAACAGGACAGATGGCAGTGTACCCCTCAGTACCTGGGTGATATATACATCATGTGTACAAATTAGCAAGTGTAATGTTAGAACAGGACAGATGGCAGTGTACCCGTCAGTACCTGGATGATATATACATCATGTGTACAAATTAGCAAGTGTAATGTTAGAACAGGATAGATGGCAGTGTACCCGTCAGTACCTGGATGATATATACATCATGTGTACAAATCAGCAAGTGTAATGTTAGAACAGGACAGATGGCAGTGTAAAACTCAGTACCTGGGTGATATATACATCATGTGTACAAATTAGCAAGTGTAATGTTAGAACAGGACAGATGGCAGTGTACCCCTCAGTGCCTGGGTGATATATACATCATGTGTACAAATTAGCAAGTGTAATGTTAGAACAGAACAGATGGCAGTGTACCCGTCAGTGCCTGGATGATATATACATCATGTGTACAAATTAGCAAGTGTAATGTTAGAACAGGACAGATGGCAGTGTACCCGTCAGTACCTGGGTGATATATACATCATGTGTACAAATTAGCAAGTCTAATGTTAGAACAGGACAGATGGCAGTGTACCCCTTAGTGCCTGGGTGATATATACATCATGTGTACAAATTAGCAAGTGTAATGTTAGAATAGGACAGATGGCAGTGTACCCCTCAGTACCAGGGTGATATATACATCATGTGTACAAATGAGCAAGTGTAATGTTAGAACAGAACACATGGCACGGTACCTCTTAGTGTTTAGGTCATATATACAGCATGTGTACAAATTAGCAAGTGTAATGTTAGACCAGAACACATAGCACAATCCCCCTGAGTGTCTGAGTGATATTTACCTTATGATTGTGTACAAATCAGCAGGTGTTCTGTTAGGAAAGAAGAAGTAACATATTTTACCCCTGAGTGCCTGAGTGGTATTTACCTCATGATTGTGTACAAATCAGCAGGTGTACTGTTAGGACAGAACACCTAAGTGTCTGAGTGATATTTACCCCATGTGTACAAATCAGCAGGTGTTCTGTTAGGAAAGAAGAGATAACATATTGTACCCCTGAGTGCCTGAGTGGTATTTACCTCATGATTGTGTACAAATCAGCAGGTGTACTGTTAGGACAGAACACCTAAGTGTCTGAGTGATATTTACCCCATGTGTACAAATCAGCAGGTGTACTGTTAGGGCAGAACAGATAACATAGTGTACCAATGAGTGTGTGAGTGATATTTACCCCGTGTGCACAAATCAACAGCTGTAGTCCATTGTTAGGACAGAACAGATGACGTATTGTACCCCTAAGTGTCTGAGTGATATTTACCCCATGTGTACAAATCAGCAGGTGTTCTGTTAGGAAAGAAGAAGTAACATATTTTACCCCTGAGTGCCTGAGTGGTATTTACCTCATGATTGTGTACAAATCAGCAGGTGTACTGTTAGGACAGAACACCTAAGTGTCTGAGTGATATTTACCCCATGTGTACAAATCAGCAGGTGTTCTGTTAGGAAAGAAGAGATAACATATTGTACCCCTGAGTGCCTGAGTGGTATTTACCTCATGATTGTGTACAAATCAGCAGGTGTACTGTTAGGACAGAACACCTAAGTGTCTGAGTGATATTTACCCCATGTGTACAAATCAGCAGGTGTACTGTTAGGGCAGAACAGATAACATAGTGTACCAATGAGTGTCTGAGTGGTATTTCCCCCATGTGTACAAATCAGCAGGTGTACTGTTAGGGCAGAACAGATAACATAGTGTACCAATGAGTGTGTGAGTGATATTTACCCCGTGTGCACAAATCAACAGCTGTAGTCCATTGTTAGGACAGAACAGATGACGTATTGTACCCCTAAGTGTCTGAGTGATATTTACCCCATGTGGACAAATCAGCAGGTGTACTGTTAAGACAGAACAGATAACATATTGTACCCCTGAGTGTCTGAGTGATATTTACCTCACGTGTACAAATCAGCAGGTGTACTGTTAGGAGAGAACAGATAACATATTGTACCCCCGAGTGTCTGAGTGATATTTACTTCACGTGTACAAATCAGCAGGTGTTCTGTTAGGACAGAATAGATAACATATTGTACCCCTGAGTGTCTGAATGATATTTACCTCATGTGTACAAATCAGCAGGTGTACTGTTAGAACAGAACATATAACATATTGTACCAATGAGTGTCTGAGTGATATTTACCCCGTGTGCACAAATCAACAGCTGTAGTCCATTGTTAGGACAGAACAGATGACGTATTGTAACAACGACAAATTAGCAGCTGTACTAGATTCAAATGTAGTCAAACACTTATACCAAAGGGGAAAAAACCACTCATACCTGTTTCATTATAAATTTTAAAGGGTGGAGATTCCATGTATGTATAGAGTAATAATTGTTTACCTACATGTATTTCCTCACTTGTTCTAAGTTTGTTTTTAATATTTAAACACATTAACTCTCTTTTAAAAAAATGTATTGAAGAAAACTGAATCCAATACTTCTTTACCCCTAATAATACTGATGGGTTGAATAATCTGTGGGGTATTATGGGAAAAAAAGTCACTTGGTAAGTTATATGTCGCCAGTTACCTCCCTTAGTAGACAGACGCGCTTCGGTACTACGCCAAAGGACAACAGGCCTACACTACAGCTTTACAGTGAATCGTGTGTTCAAATGTGCCATAAATGACAACTAAAACCAAGTTCCGAATAGAGGAAGGTATTGTTCTTGTTGTAGGTGATAAGTTGCAAACAAATCAGAGCGCTAAAGTCTGCATTTCAATCCAGTACTTAGCCGATGTCGTATCCGCCATTTAGTGATGGATCCAGTTCTTGTCGAAGCTCAACTTTTTTTAACTGGCTGAAAAGGACAGAGATCTGTGTATAAATTATATTCTTGTCAGAAATATATGTCATTTTATTCCCAGAGGTTGTGTGGAGAAAGTAAAACCACGGCATGTGTGCAGGTATTTACACCTCAGTCTTACAGTGTGTGTTTATGCTTTGCTGTTTATGCTGCTTTCTGTTGTGTTTTTGCAGAGCCGACGCTGAGATTCACAGAGACAGACGACAGTGAGCTGAGAATTGCTGAGAGCGGCTCTGTGATAGAGGGTGACTTCTTGGAGGGGGACTTGGGGAGAGCTGTGACAAACGGCCGTTACCAGACGGGCAGGTACTACTGGGAGATAGAGATCACCTGTTCACGTGTATGTGGCTCTGGCTGTGATGTAGGAGTTACACAGGAGAGCTGTGGTGTGAGGGGGAGGACAGACCCTGGCCACAACAGCTGGTACATTGGGATGCTGTGCCGTGGTGATGAGGTCAGGTGTTATAGTCACCGTGGTGGTGAGATCAAACCTGGCTATCTACAGGGGAGACGTTACACACGACCTCTTCGCATGGGTCTGTACCTGGACTGTGATGACCAGTCCCTGACAGTCCTGGATTGTCACAACAACCAGGTAATAGGCACTGTCAGTGGTGTTGTCGTCACAGAGCCTCTCGTGCCATGGGTTGAGTTTTATGTCTGGTCTGGATCTATGTCTGCGTCTGGATCTGTGTCTGCTCGTCTGGTAACGGGTGACTGCAGCTCCGCATCAGGTTCGCAGTGACATGATAATAATTTCCTGACCCTCGGGTAATTATTTATTACATCTTTTAGATCATATTATAATTTGTTGATATATACCTTAATTAGGATTTTTTTTTTAAACAAAAGCACCAATTTTCGTACTGATATTTTAGTTAATGTCAGCAGTGTGGCAAATTCAGTATGTATAGCTTCTTCTGCGAAGTGGTCAGTGATATGTCACAGCTTACAGCTTGGTGTAGTTGTACACATTCTGTCTGACTTGTCCAGAACATCAGTGTCAGTTTTCTACCAGACAAAATGCATGTAGATTAAAACTGGGTAATTTTATTTTTAGTAATGGAAACTTGTAAACCAGAATTATCAGGAGTGTCACTGAGCAAAACAGGTTACAGTTTATACATGAGAATACATATAGTTAACATGGTACATGTAGTAATTGTTGTTGTGTAACTTTAATTCCTAAGAAAAAAAAGTAAATAAGAGAAATATCCCTTGCCCTTTTGGGTTAGACGAGAGCATTGATTTTCCTTAACAATTATGTAGTAAATCTTCAACCCCAAAAATATACGTACCCTAACTTTCGCGTTGTACCTTGCCATACCTCCACATGCAGCTTGTACTTATGTCTACAACATTCCTAGCTGCCATTTTCTTAGCTGTAGTGGCTGAAAGTAAAGAAATAGTATTTTCTTACCTTGGTAACCTCTAGAGAGGTGGGTAATACCAGTGGGGGGAAAGTTTTCCGTTCTATCCAAAAACAAATACATTTCTGATGTATTCTATTTAGACATGTAAGATGAAAAGTAGCATAGCAGAAATTTATAGTGTATGGACAACTTAATGCCTCTGCATCAGTTTAATCCAATCAGTTCAGAGGCAAATCTTGGATCCAATATCCTGTGTAACCTATAAACAGGACAAACTTTTTAAATTGTTTGTTAGTAATATCTTTATATGAATTTGGAACTAAAACCAAAATCTTACATGGCTAATGGCAAAAGTCAAATTTCAGGGCTAGTGGCCCACCTGGGTTGATACTCTACACCAAAGTGTCTGGGATAGGATGTTTTGTGGGGAACGGGGTTTAAATTTCTTTTGTGTCAAGACGAAAATCTGCAGAAATTAAAATTTACTTTTTGCATTTCCGCAAATGCAATACTTGTCGTCCTTAGATGCTAAAATTTTACCATTTCTCCCCATCAACGCAGAAGTTATGTAAGAATTGCTAAGCCTATCCCCGCTTGTACCTGTGGAAATGAATTAAAGATCTGATCAAATTTTTATTATTATTGTTGTACAGACAACACTTTTAATCAAATTTCATCACAGATAGGAAGCAGATCAACTTTCAGACCTATTTTGAAACACAGCATTAGCGTATTTAATGTTGTAAAGTCACTTCGCGCATAACAAAATTGCAATACATATTTGTGCATTGCCATACTAAGTGTCATACATGTATGTAGGTGTTTTAGAATATGTGATAAAAATAACTTCCTGCGTCTATCTATATACATCCTGGAACAGTTCTGGTTAATTAAGTGCCATCTTATACTCACCTGTGTAAACGAAATTTGGAAATACATGCCTTATGAGTAGGAGGCGGAAATTTTAAACAGCAGGATGGGGGTGGGTAGTGGGCTAGACAGGTTTGGGGTTGTAATGGTAGCGGATAACTCATTGTTTTTTCTATGCTCGTTCACACTTCAGTTCGGAAAAAAATCTTGGACCCAATTGCCTGAATTGCGCATGTGTAACCAATAAGGTGTACTGGAGGTATACTTGAGGTACATCTGAGATGTACCATTGAGGTGTAACATATCTGATGGTGTGCCTGAGGTATAGATGTACTTGAGGGTGTAAGCCTACATCTATGTGAGATGTATTGAAGGTGAATCTGAGGTACTGTGGCTGGTAAAAAGATGATGCTTGAGGTGTACCTGAGGTACAGGTGGAGGTATAGCTCAGGTATATGTTATTGACAAGGTGGATGTACCTAATTGTAACATTTAGCACACTGTTTTCATAATGCTGGTCGCCGTCACATAAGTCAAATATTCTTGACTACGGTGTAAAACACCAATCAGATAAATAAGTAAATAAATTGAAGGATTTTGTTCAGAAGATAGATTGTGTTTGGCTTAAATGTGCTTATTCCGGTGAACTGAGGTGTGTATACTTGATAGTTTTTCTTTTTTAAGTTTGATGTAAACAATTCTGTCCACATTTTTTCAATTTTTGATCAATTTTTGTTGTAGTTGTACTGAGCACTAATTCTCTTTTATTGCATACGTGTATGAATAACTACATGAGCTGTCTCCTTATGTTTAATTAACTTCATTCAGATCTGTGGACCTACACGTGCTTAAGTTAAAGTAAATTGACATGTATGATATACACCCTGACATATCTGCTTGTAACACACTCACAGCCAGCTTGTAATGGCACGTATCACCATGTGTCCTCTACAGAATTGGTAGATAGTTCCATTTTAAGTTAACCTCAAAGATCACCATTCGTCTCCAAGTTGATGTGCAGCTCATGTATCCAAGCGCTTAATATGTTGCCATGTGTGACTTTGTCAGGGTGTTTTGTTTCAAAATCTCCATACATGTATGTTAAAACACACAACAATGTGTCCATCTAAAACCAGCTGGAAAATCATCTTTGATTTCTGAATTTCGCAAATGTGAAAGTCTGGCTTTGAGTAATTCTAGACCAGTGACGTCTAACAAATTGCAATTAACATCGCTGCATTTTTTTGCCTAATTCTGCTGAAGCCATATTGTAAGAGGGTGTGTAAATTGCTGCTGTTTATGCATTTACATGAAGAGTTAGACTCAACCCCTGGCTGAGGTAAATTGGCAAGAGGCCGTATTTCGTCGGTTACGTGTGACCATTTGCCAAGTATCGTACTCTTGTCGCTGCTCGGGTTTATTCTCCATGCTGTGCGTCTTTAATTATATTGTACCTGATTTACGTCGTCATCACTAGTACTGTAACTATGACAACCAGTGGTTAAGATTATGAGGTCATCTAATAGCGCTTTGCGCTATTGCATCTGCTTGCTGTTATTTTGATGTCAGTTGTATTGTATTCATCTACATGCATGATATAGTGATATTTTACCACTTTCTGTCCTTTGTGTTCCAACTTCTAAGAATTGTGCTAAAAAAATGAACGATTGTGTATTATGTAATTCTCGTTTTAATGATTGAGTTAGTGTCAATGAAATGTAATAATACACACTTAAAATCATGAACCATGCGTAGTATTTGTTACACGAATTTTTGGACGTATATGGACTTCATATTCAACATATTTAAGTTGCCTGATGGGTATCTTATCAGTAGTGCCGGGTTTACTCTCAAATACCGAGTTCACACATTACCTGATCTGTGTCTTCTCAGGAGAGATGGCTTTCCCCTCTCTCTAATACCAGGTCCACACATTACCTGATGTGTAACTTCTCAGGAGAGCTGGTTTTCCTCTCTCTTTAATAACGGATCCACGCATTATACATGATGTGTTACTTCTCAGGAGAACAGGTTTTCCCCTTCTTTTTAATACCGGGTCCACACATTTCCTGATGTGTAACTTCTCAGGAGAGCCCCTCTACTAATACCGAGTCGACGCATTATACATGATGTGTAATTTCTCAGGAAAGCTGGTTTCCTCTCTCTAATACCGGGTTGGCACATTATACATGATGTGTAACTTCTCAGGAGAGATGGTTTCCTCCCTCTAATACCGGGTCCACACATTGTGCATGATGTGTAACTTCTCAGGAGAACAGGTTTTCCCCTTCTCTTTAATACCGGGTCCACACATTTCCTGATGTGTAACTTCTCAGGAGAGCCCCTCTACTAATACCGAGTCGGCACATTATACATGATGTGTAATTTCTCAGGAAAGCTGGTTTCCTCTCTCTAATACCGGGTTGGCACATTATACATGATGTGTAACTTCTCAGGAGAGATGGTTTCCTCTCTCTAATACCGGGTTGGCACATTATACATGATGTGTAACTTCTCAGGAGAGATGGTTTCCTCTCTCTAATACCGGGTTGGCACATTATACATGATGTGTAACTTCTCAGGAGAGATGGTTTCCTCTCTCTAACACCGGGTCCACACATTTTGCATGATGTGTAACTTCTCAGGAGAGCTGGTTTTCCTCTCTCTTTAATAACGGATCTAGGCATTATACATGATGTGTAACTTCTCAGGAGAGCTGGTTTTCCTCTCTCTTTAATAACGGATCCACGCATTATACATGATGTGTAACTTCTCAGGAGAACAGGTTTTCCCCTTCTCTTTAATACCGGGTCCACACATTTCCTGATGTGTAACTTCTCAGGAGAGCCCCTCTACTAATACCGAGTCCACACATTATACATGATGTGTAACTTCTCAGGAGAGCTGGTTTTTCTCTCTGCCTAAGAACGGCCCCACACATTACCTGATGTGTAACTTCTCAGGAGAACTGATTTTGCTTTCTCTCTAGTATAATACCGGGTCCCCACTGGTGTATCTTTCAACGTCTGCCAGGTTTCCTCTCTTGCTGACACCTGATTTGCACCATACATGGTACATGTATCCGTCTTGTCTGCTGTGATGCCTTTCCTCTCTCCGTGACACCTGTTCCACATTCATGGCTACCTGATTTATATTTCCTCAAGTGTGGACAGTTTCGTTTCTTTCTGATTCCGGGCCCATATGTTACATGAGTTGTAACTTCTCGGGCGTACTTTGTTTCTTCTCCGCCTAATTCCTGGTCCTCCTATCTGTTGTCTTGTGTACACGTGGTTCAGATTTTAATTTAGTCTGTGAAAGAAGCCAGAGAGGAGACTCTGGGAAAAAGATGTAAACTATCTCATATGGCTTGTTGGCTTCCACAACAAGCTCGTGCATATCGGATGCGGATCGTCGTGGGATTCTCTCGAGCCCTTCTCTCTTTCCTCCCACCATAATGCTGGCCGCCGTCATATAAGTGAAACATTCTTGAGTGCGGTGTAAAACACCAACCAAACATATATATTTAAAGAAGGCTCCTTATTAACTCTTCAGCTGTGAGTTTTGAAAAGCATCAAGGCTGAGCTTCAAACTTTGGTGAATGGCGGGATCCAACATTTTAACTCATGATTACCTTGTGGAGTCGTAACTGATAGACCCACAGTGCATGTACTGGCTCACTTCCTACCTGCTGGAAAGCGACGAGTTTAGTTTAGCCGCGTCTCGTGCCTTGTGAATGATGATGTGATTTATTGCTGGAGTGAAGTTGTGAAGTCACATGATGAACGCGAGATGTTGACGTTACAAAATTAGCAAAAAGAAAGTTCGATAAGTATTTATCTTACACATTTAGAAGCCATGCGTCAAGATATTAAGATTTAAAGCATGACAAATCAAATATATCGCGCCTGGCGGTGAATGTATGTATATAAAAACACATCAAATTACCGCGTAAAAATTCATGACATTCGGAGTTAAATCAATGGACGAAATGACGAGCAACTTTATGTTCTCCAGTCTTAAAACATACATTTGGCCGCCTGCTAACAATAGCTGAACAGTGCATTATCGCGTGCCGGCGGAGGTATATATTAAGGAAGTTGGAAGACGAAACACCTGTTTATAGAACGCATGTCATTTTTGTCACCTAACTTACCAAAATACCATGATATACCATGATCAGATGTTTGACGAGAACACAGTCGCTTTCGATTTCAACAATAACATGTGCGGCATTCATCAATAAATGTATCTCATACAAATTTTACACAGTTTCGTGATATGAACACAGCAGAAGTTTAATTTATGCTTAATTCAACTCACGCTGAAGGAGGAATCTGACGAGATTCGAGTCTGTGACACGAGGCCTATGTCGTCCGTGTTCAAAGCTAAACGTCCGATTTAGCTGCCAGTTGACTTACAAGACCATATCAAGGAATAGACAGTAGCGTCCAGTTTAGACCTCACCAAAGATGGTTATATTGTTAGTAAAACAAATCAGATACCTTAATATCGAAAGTCTTTAATGTTGTCAATATGTGTTCAATGTGATGACCATGTTCCGGACATTTTAACGTCTGAAACAACGTTCTGTCAGCAAGAGCGTCCCTTGGACTTAAGTAATCGGTAACCTTTTAGCTCCAAAATACGAATTTGTTTTAAGTTATCATTAGTAGGACAATGATGTGTACAGCATTTCATGTCCTTTATGGCTTCAAGACAGTCCTTGTCGTGTTGGGATGTCCATTTTGTTTTTCAGATTTGTCAACATCTTATGAGTAGCCCTATCCGCTGATCTTGGAATAATTCCATTCAATGTGAACGAAGAACAATCAAAACAGCTCCAGATCTGAGACTTGTAACCTGCCTTTTCCATTCAGCACAACCTGCAGTGCTCTTGTCTAAAGCAAAGACTTTTTTGGATGCTGGCTTTTCTCTATTTTTTGTCGTGAGAATCAAGAAAGCAGGCCAAAGATGCAACAGAGCTTCATTTACCTTTCTCTAAGCACTAAGTGAAGATTTAGGCTGAGAGTGAGGCACCTTTAGTTGTAGGTACATCAGAAAAGGTAGAAGAATGAGAACTGGAAGACGACATCAGAAAACAAATACAAGAATTCATAGCGTCGTGTTTCTCACCCGCCACAGAGGATCAACTACGGTGAACCCCCTTCTGCGAGTAACCAGCAGAAAGAGAAACAAGAACTCCACGCCATCCTCGAGAAGAGGGTTTTATCCCTTATACTCGGTCAGGCCAAATCTAAACAATAAGAAATAACCTACTCGACAGACTGTACAGACTGTAAAGACTCTCGTCTGTAAAGATGTCGGGACCAAAGCGCAGTGTGGGGCGTTAGGGTCCCGTAGGGCCAACCAGCCATCAGCTCCCACGGAAGACCGCTTTCGCCGCCAATTGCCTGCAGTGATAATATTCACGACAAGAGCACACCAAGAAATAGACGGCGGTGTCCAATTTAGACCTCACCAAAGATCGATATAATGTTAGTAAGACCTTTTAACGTCATATCTGAAACAACGTTTTGTCAGTAAGAGCGTCTCTTGGTCTTAAGTAATCGGCAAACTTTTAACTCTAACAAGCTGTTTTAAATTATCATTAGTAGGACAATAATTAAAACTGTGTACAGAATTGACGACAAACGACGTCATATTGACATGGCCATTATGACGGAGATGACGCAGAAAGACGAAATCTGTTATGTCACACGGAATGAAGCTTGCCACCAAGCTTTCGTAAGATTATAGAATATGGTGCAGAACAATCCTTTCTATGTTCACAAGGCTGTAGTCAGTCTACTTATCCCCATGTTTAAGAAATCTGGAAGCTGATATGGTTTTGGCACGAAAACATATAGCAGTCTGATCCAAACCTTACGGCAATGAGTAAACTGTTGGTCATCAAAAACAGGTTGATCGCCGTGAAAACCAGGTTAGAACAGAGATGGAGACGCTCTCAGCTAATCAAACCAGAAGTTGTTATCCATGCATTTGTAGTATGATTTACTGCCTTATAGTTACCAGCTTCAAAACGTCATTGAAATATGTTAACGATTAGGTAAATACTAATGTGCCCGAGACTTCATTTTTGGCAAAAATCACTGCGGGCGAATATGCCCCATGGGTCACAAAGTAGCAATAATAAATCTCATCAACTATCAGCATCGTGCAATAACCCACGATGTTCACACATAAAAATATTTGAGGAATGTGCAGGCTGGCGATTTTAACTATGAAGTTAATGCCAAGGTTTGGAAGGTAACTTACCCTTGAAAAATTGGTACTACCTTTAATGAATTGATAAAGAGTGTATGTCGTTTGTAGAAGATACGTAAGTTGGAAAATGTTACAAGTAACTGAATGTGATTGATTTAATATTGATACCAGGACCAACTGCTTGTTGAAGAAAGGGATACTATGTAATCAAACATCACAATACTTTATTATCATTTGAAGGGTCCTTTTATGGCAGAAAATAAAAAAGGCAATTATATGGGCGAACAAAAGCAAATTAATCTAAGTCTAAATGTAAACTTAGACATGAAAAAGGTTTGAAAAGGAATATATCTTTTCTGGTGGACACGTTTGTCAGTGATTGATACTTCATATTTAACGACATTTCGTGATTAGCTCATAACACTGAGTACAAAATTATACTGACTGGTGGAAGACTGGAGGAAACTGAGAACCTGAGCACATAAAGCACTTAGATTGTTACAGATATTACATGATCACTTAAACACAAATGACAATGTAACTTTATTTGTTTGTTACAATATTAATAAGCATTAAGACCATTGCCCAATTTTATGCTATGTACAATTTTTCTCCACATGTTAATAGCCTAGGTCAACCCCCAAAATGGAAAGTACATAAATCCGTTTGAGATCTATGTAGACATGAATGTAGAAAGTCTTTTATAAAGTCCTTAATGAAGATACTGATATATTTAGTAACAATATACTTAAAACTATGTCCACTGCGGCCAATAACTCTGCTCCAAAATCATCCGGAGTAGTTCATTCCAAGAAGCCGATACCGTGGAGGACGAATGAGTGTTCAGCAGCTATCAAAGAGCGCCTTTGCCGGAAGAACCGAGCACAACGTAATAGATTAATAGATGATATCATATTATACAAGAAAGCTAAAGCTATAGCACAGCGTAAAGTCAAGCGAACACAGAAGGAATACTGGCGGAAGTATTGTTCTAGTCTTAATGTCATGGCTACCATTAAATCTGTGTGGAATAAAGGTAATTCCATTAAAATTAAAACAACTAAAGGTAATATTTCCACAATTATATCTGATGGGGTAGAAAATGTGACCAGTGAGGACAAAGTTAATATACTGGTTGATACGTTCTATTTTGTATTCTCTTCGGACAACTATAATCTAGATTTTGTCCCACATAAAAATGATCATGAAGACATGCACCCTTAGATATAGCGTTTAATACCTTACTATTACTGACGACTTTAGCATTACAGGCCTGAATCAGTCTTTGTCTTTACCTGCGGATTCTTCCCTTGGGGAAGACGGCATTATGTATTCAAAGATTACAAAGTTACCTGACCACTGTCTCAACACTTTACTTTTGTTGTATAATACTGTATGATCAAGCATGAAGTTAACGTCCACATGGAAGAGAGCCGTAGTCACTCCGGTCCCTAAACCTGGAAAAGATGATTCTCTCCCATCTTCACATCGGCCCATAGCTCTGACGTCATGCATCTGTAAAACTATGGAAAGAATGATTAATTCCTGTCTAATATATTTCTTACCTAAAAATAATGTTCTGACCTCCGTACAGAGTGGATTCAGGTTTGACATGTGATAACACTCGAAACCGATATTCGTAATTGTTTTTCAGTTAAAGAGTATTTATTTGCTGGGGTACGGCCTGGAGGACGGGTGTGTTGATGAAACTGAAAATGTTAGGATGCATCAAGGATTTTTATCTGATCGTTTAATTTAAGTTCGTGTTGGTCGGCATTTCTCTCATCTTCGTCCTGGAGAGAATCGGGTGCCACAGGGGAGTGTTTTGTCACCCGCTCTTTTTAATATAGCTGCTAATGATCTCCCGGAAGCTATACCTCCTAGCATTAAATGTTCATTGTTTGCTGATAATAAAGCTTTATGGATTCATTCTCGAAATATCAATGTTTGCAAAATATATATTCAGCAAGGAATAGATGCCATCATTGAATGAGGTGATAAATAGGTTCTTTCCGGTATCTTGGGGCAATACTCGATAAGCATTTAACTTGAAATACCAACATAGAACAAATAATTAATAAATCTCATCAAGTATTAAATATCATGAGAAGTGTATCTGGGAAATCCTGGAGGAGGGGGAGGGGAGCAGACAGATAATACATTCTTTTACTATATCGTTCCTTAATTCGTTCTCGACTTGAAAACTGCCGGGAAGCGCATGACTCTGCTTGTAAGACACTTAAGGGTGGGCTGGTTTCGATTCAGTGCGGTGCGGTGCGGATTTGTACCGGGTGTATACGATCGACGCCACTAAACGTCATGCGGGCTTTCTGTAAGGAGTGGCCCTTGTACATCCGTTAGATTCCCTCTCGTCCTTAGGTCGTTTGTTAATAAGTCTGCTGGTCTTCAATCTTCATGTTATGACTGTTCATATGATTTACAGGATTCTCATGCAGTGCCTTTCAGTTTAAGATCCAAACAAATTTCTTCTTTATTGCAGTGTAAGGATTTAAATCTTCAGTTATCTTTTGTACCTCACTTCCTCCTGTGGTAGATCAAGGATCAATTTTATTGTAATTGGTCAAAATATCTTCACGTGTTTACAGACGCTTCAAGATGCCCCGATACCTGATTAGTGGATGCATCCTTCACCAAACCAGAGTTAAAGTATAATAAATCGTTTAGTTTATCTGATTTAATTTCAGTTTTTACAGCTGAACTGAGTGCCATTATATGTGCTTTAAATTTTCTGTTAGATTTAAAACCGGTCCGAGCTGTTATTTTTACAGATTCATTGTCTTCCATCACCAGTTGTACCAGGGAAACGTCATACAGTACAGTGCGAAATTTAGATGACTCACCTAAGAAGTATGTAAAAGGCGGTCAGGTGTAATTCTTAATGTAAACAATCCCTGTTTTAAAAAACTCTTTCTAACCAATGAGTCAGACAAGCGTTTCAGGGCATGAAAAGACTTCGTAAAAAATGTCAACTAAGTACATGAACAAGAGGATGGTTTCCAGCCTATATCACGTGCTCTCCTCCATTTAGTAAAGGTAATGGCTGTGACGTTGTAGTTCAACGAGTGAATCTAAGCTGACACATCTACACTCAAAAAATGAGTCTGTTAAATTTAACATGGAGTCTGATGTCTGAGTGATACTAGAATGTATTCTGTTTTTACATTCTGGCATCACTCAGATAGCAGACTTTCTGTTAACATTGACAGATTAATGTTTAAGTCTATGTAGGGCTGGAAAAGTGAGCCCAGGGAAGCCGGGCATTTCATTTACTAAGCGTTAACACAGACACTGTAGAGGCACTGTCCGTTAATGTACCTGTTACTGCAATAACTCTGTATCATAAGTTAGTATACAGGCTATAAAACGCAAGTAGTCAGTTATAATATTTTATTTGTTTATTTGATTGGTGTTTTACGCCGTACTCTAGAACAATTCACTTATACGATGACGGACAGCATGATGGTGACTGGAAACGAGCAGAGCCAGAGGGAAATCCACGGACATCCGCAAGTTGTTGGTAGACCTTCTCACGTACGGCCGGCCGGAGAGGCCGCCATCATGAGCTGGATTTGAACTCATGGCGACCGCATTGGTGAGAGGCTTCTGGGTCATTGCGCCGCGCTCTCTGTTGTGATAAGTAGAATGAAAACGTAAAAAATAACAGTCACTAACTTGAAACACGCGATGATATGATAAATAACGTAAGGCTTGGCATTGACATACAGCATATTTTCCACATTTTTGGTTAAACAGTAAGGAGATAGGTACTGGGGCTGTGGTAGATGCCGATTGAGCAAGGCGTGCTAAGGTGTGCTAAGATGTGCGCACTTTTAACAGCAACTGGGGATACCCGGGTTAAAAGGAAAGGAAAAGCATACCAGGATATGGGCTAATCCTACCTCAGCGGTATTATATACGCTTACTGTTAGCTGACGTCACATACATATTCTCGTCCATCGCTCCGTACTCTGTAGACAACTAGCTACTCTGTACTCATCTTCGCATCATCGGTACACAATTTTTAAAACATCTGTATTTTAAAAAATGCAGTTTATCAGAAGATGTCAGGAATCAGTAACAATCATTCATCGCACAGAAAATGCTGTTCTTTCTCCACGTCAACGGTATAAAGACAAACCCGTCAAATGTTACGAGGGCAGCCCATGAATACAAATGTGCAGGGGGCTCTCGCAATATTGCATCAATTTCTGTCTTTTTTCTGATATGATGTTATGATTCTTCTGGTTCTGATAAAGTGGGGGCTTATAAATTGAAAGACTCCGACTGCAGAAGACCAAGAAATAAAAATGCACAGTTGAAAAGAAGGAAAAAGAAAGAAATTAAAACGCACAGTTGAAAAGAAAAAAAAAACGCTATGTCCCATTTACGGCTCCGTATAGTTTTGCTCTGATTGTTCATTATACCGTGAAAACTGACAATGTATACAGCCCCTGGCTTAAACAGAGTGAGTTAAGTATTTACGCCTGGGGTTTTACGTGGTAAAGAACAATTTTCATATGTCAACGAGGAGTCATTGTGTGTGTACATATACCGTGTCTTCTTGCTGTTGCCACTGAAGTATCATGCCGTAGACACCAGACATGACATATCACACTGACACAGTATACCGACTGACTGACTGAGGTATAACCTTTTTAACACGTGACTGAGCTGTAACCTCTGTGACATCAATGGGGTTTAACCTTTATGACATGAATGAGGTTTAACCTTTATGGCACGAATGAGCTGTAACATTTTGCACATGACAGAGGTATAACCTTTATAACATGAACGGATTATAACCTTTGTGGCATGACAGAGGTATAACCTTTATGGCATAAATGGGGTATAACATTTATTACATGACAGAGGAATGACCTTTATGACACGAATGGGCGTATAATCTTCATGACTTGACGGAGGTGCAGTGTATAATCTCTATGAAATGAATGAGTTTTAAACTTTCAAACATAATAGGCGGCAAGCTTTACAACGAGAGATTCTAGGATTGCTCGCAATCAGATAAAGTCAGCTATATGTACAAATTTCTTCACCTCTTGTTAGGTGCTTCTTGAAATAAACGGCAGTAGAAGTTGCAAGAGCAAACAACAGCGTCGTTGATGAAGGGCCTGACCGTTGCAGTTAGGCAGCGTTTTTTGACCCTCTGCTCCACAGACTTTGGATCACACAGCTTTGAGCAGGGAACTGCGAACTTCTGGCCGTGTCACAATGCGTACACAACTGGGTAGGATACAGCAGTAGCGTGTCAGGGTGAGCTAGCAAGAAAACCGCCTCTGGACAGTTATTGCCTTAACAAGAATATTGTGACTTTGCATTATTTTTGTTCACAAAAGTCAGACTTCTTACGAAAAAATCTGAATGAAAGACTGTTATAATTGAGGAGGTACTTCTATGTTCGGTGCAGTTCCCTGAAGTCGGTGTAGTCAGCTAGATCAAATTCATACACCCATGCAGAACCGCTAAATTACGACGCTTGTGTGCACAATCATCAACCTGAAAGAGCGCCAAACTAAACAATCGACCCCTTAAACAAGGAATTCATTGGCTGGGTATCAGGCATTTTTTGTATTTTCTCATTGTCACATAGCTTAACACCGATAGTACGGGAGAGCGCCTAGGTTTTGTGACGTCACTCTACATAGCTCTAACTTGGCAAAATGGCGTCACCAGTACTGAGAGCCCAGGTACTGGGGATAGTTCGCTATTTACTGTGTTGATAAAAAGTGTAGATTTTTAAAATAAATATTTTTATAACATCTCTGGAATACTACTTTATTAAATAATTCAGTTTTAATGGCTGACTTTATCTTCACTTAAAAGTTAATTCACCTTGAATAATGAACTTTAAGTGGCTTGAAAGAAACAACATTGTTGTTTCATGTATCTGTGGTTATGTATCATTGCCAAAGTGTCCTGGTATATGGAGGACCCCTGGGTGACTGGAGTAAACCATACAACCCTCGCCATGCACGTGACAAACATCTTCAACCAAATCCCCTGCTGGCACAGCAATAGATAGATTCGAGAAAACAATGGAGCCATTCTATCCTATCAGAAATTTATATCTATCTTAGCCAGAACTTTTAAGATTCTTTTCATTTGTTTTATTTAACAAACATTTAGAAATGTACATGTAACAAATCCTGAATAAATATGTACCATAATTATTACAAAAAGATATGAATATCAAGTATGATGGTTGCAATATGTGATATTAATGCTATTCCTGACTGTACCGGTCATGAAATTAAGGCAAATGGTGGCAATGTGTGATATTAATGCTATTCCTGACTGTACCGGTCATGAAATTAAGGCAAATGGTGGCAATGTGTGATATTAATGCTATTCCTGACTGTACCGGTCATGAAATTAAGGCAAATGGTGGCAATGTGTGATATTAATGCTATTCCTGACTGTACCGGTCATGAAATTAAGGCAAATGGTGGCAATGTGTGATATTAATGCTATTCCTGACTGTACCGGTCATGAAATTAAGGCAAATGGTGGCAATATGTGATATTAATGCTATTCCTGACTGCACCTGTCATGAAATTAAAGCAAATGGTGGCAATGTGTGATATTAATGCTATTCCTGACTGCACCTGTCATGAAATTAAAGCAAATGGTGGCAATGTGTGATATTAATGCTATTCCTGACTACACCTGTCATGAAATTAAAGCAAATCACGGAAGGATTTCAATAAGATTAAGTATTGCATTAAAACCAAGGCATGAAAATACAAAGCTTACGACGGCTGAGTAATTTGTTTTATTCCGGTAGATTTTACTATGTACATGTATGTGCAAATCACGGAAGGATTTCAAAGCGATTAAATATTCCAGTAAAACAAAGATATGGAAGTACAAACCCAACGTTGTGGGGGAGGTGGGGATAAGAGACGTAATTGTAGGTCTGCTAGGTCATTTCACGATCTTTCATCTTCCGTCTGCTTGGACACCTGAAGATGAAGTATAAAGTATTTAATTTCTAGTTTCCTTAAAACTGTCACAACTACACACAGATGGAATTTGGCTTTCCCTACTTTTACATCTTATTGAATCTAGATTACCATCACATTTGTCATTTGAAGCAGTCATCATTTTTGTTTTTTTTTTCCATTCCACACATCAAATGACTCATTACACTTTGTCATCACTTTTGTCCTTGCCTAATTTTACATCACATTTGTCATTTTACTCTGCCATCACTTTTGTCTTTTTCTAATTTAACATCACAATTGTCATCTTACTCTCTCATCACTTTTGTCTTCCTCCAAATCTCATGTGTCATTTTGCTCCGCCGTCACATATGTGTTTTGTGTGTTTTTGTTATCTAACATCAGATTTTCCAAACACTTCACTGACGTCACACGTGACATTTGTCCTTCAGTCCACTGACATTAACTTCATTGGGCTAATGTTATGTATGCTCCTTCATAGTCTCACATTACGTTTGTCGTTTTCTATTCCTCGATCATGTTTGTCCCTCATTTCATTGACGTCACATTTGCCCTGTCCTAACGCTTGCGTCTTACATTCGTCTTTAGTTCGTGGTAGTCGTGGTAGTCACGAATCAAGGTATCCTAGTGACAGTCACGGACAAGGGATTCCAGTGGTGACCTCAGGGTCAAGGGATTCAAGTGGTAGTCAGTGAATCCAGAGATTCCAGTGGTAATCAGGGAGTTGAGGGATGCCAGTGGTAGTCACGGAATCAACGGAGTCCAGTGGTAATCATGGGGTACAGGGATCCAATGGTAGTCACGAAGTCAAGGAATACCAGTGGTAATCACGGAATCAAGGGAGTCCTGTGGTAATCACGAAGTCAAGGAATACCAGTGGTAGTCACGGAATCAAGGGAGTCCTGTAGTAATCACAGAGTCAAGGGATTCCAACAGTAGTCACGGAATCAGATCATCAGATCACCAGTTCAGTGGAGTCAAAGTGTCAAGGGAGTCTTGGTCACATATTGGTTGGAGTCAAGAAGTCAGTGTTACATCTCCGATTTCATTTCCTTCACGGAACGCGTAATATGCAAGGCTTTGACGCTTCATATTCATCAACAATGCAAACTGATCATCCACGAATATAGAAATATCTTAGAAAAAACAGTGCCCTAACAAGCATTCGAGGACCAGTGTTTTTTGAAAGGAGATGAGGTTTATTGCACAAGGGCCACATCAGTTGTACTCTTACCTCAGTGATTCGATAAAAAGGATTCATCCCTTGACGCAGTCTTCTGTACCAGCGGTGTCCCTTGACAGTGGCGATGACTGCATACAAAATCACCGCGGCGCAAATTACCGCCATTACAATCACGCCAGTCAGAAGACCATTCGATGACCGTTGATTTTTAGAGTTAGTAGGTCTATCTACCGCTACAACAAAGGATATACAGTTTGCAATTACATGTTTTAGGAAGCGCAGAAACACGAATGTTTTCCTAACACTGTAAAGCCAAATTGTTAAGTTCAAAGCAAACTTCCTTAATGATTACATTCAGATTATGTTTCTTTATTTATTTTTTATTTAATTGCTGTTTAAAACCATATGTAAGATCTAGTTTTGCGTATATGATAAAGGTCAGTCTAATGGGCGAGCAATGCCCTGGGTAAAAAGCATTGACCTTTGGCATTTGTTTGACCAAGGGTAGTATTTAACGAAGTAGTGATTGCCATTTCTTACAAATATAATACATGTAAAGCTGGCACTCGTCACAGTCAACTGCAATGCTCTTCTCTGCTGTACGCGATCGCTGTCCTTCACCGTGTCTTATGTGTACATGCATTTTTCACGTCGAGTGGCATGTTCTTCATACCTGTCCTTGTGAAGTCTACGTGTTGTCTGTCCAATATGTTTAATAAAATGCGTAAGTTAAGGCAAGGGGAGTTTCTATACTTGTGGTTGTTTAAATATACTGTGCTTATTAGAAATCACTTTTATTGCTGCGTTTTTTTTTACACTTATTTAACGAAATTTGACAGCTACAAGAGGACAGGTCATGGTTGATTGCTGTATTTCAGTTAGAATTTACCATGCGCATTTGGAATTGCTATTTGTCTAATGTAGGCGGTAAACAGCTGGCGGTGATGTAGTAGTCGACGGTGCTTGCCTTTAAATGTCTGGGACGTGCTAGTTGGGGATTCACAGAGGGAGTGTATAGACTTCCAGCCTTCACTGTTTTGTTTACACTTGCTCATTGCTTGCGCAGCCAAGGCCTCGTTGAACACCAACTGCATTGCAGGTATACGGTACGCATGTCGGTATATCGCACGGCTGAAAATTCACAGGGTTTGTCAAAGGTCCACACCTATGTACACTGTAACCTACACCATGGGTGAAACGTCTTTCTCCGCCAGTTGTATACAAGTTTAGAATCGTCATACAAAGGTTGATACTTATATATGATATTACGTTGTTCTATCTTTTCGCCTTTCATCTCTGTGAAAACTAAGGAAAAAAAAAACCCATCTGACTCGTAAATCGACATCTTGGTTCCGAGTTAGGCCTACAGGCGATATCACGTTCGTTTTCCATTTCACCGGCCTCAAATATTTAACAGAACGTGATCATATCTTCGAGTAGTCAAACTTACTTTCTTGGCAGATGTCTCCTTTATATCCGGCAGCGCAGGCGCTTTCATCACACGTTCCGTTGATATGGTTACAAGAGAAAACGTTTTTACAGTGACATTCGTTCTTACATTTATCTCCGAAACGGCCGGTCGCACATTCTAAAACAAGACAATGATATACAAGTACGTGGAAAAATAATGTGCCATTTGTGCAAAAGAGAAAATTGACATCGTTCTCAACGAACCAGAGATTCGTCGTTCTCATCAAATCAGACATTCTTTGTTCTCACCAAAGTAGACATTCATTGTTCTCAGGAAATCAGACATTCTTTGTTCTCACCAAAGTAGACATTCATCGTTCTCATCAAACCAGACATTCATCACAAACAGTGACTTGAACATCATAATTATTATATAATTATGCAACATTTTAATGCTTGGATATTAGTTAGCACAATCTCTTTGTTATATTTGTTTTCTGGCTTCGCTCTGAGAAGATAAAATGAAACACAAATGATGCCATAGCACCCAAATTCACGTGTGGTCACGTGCGCATGCGACTGTCTGTGTGTATGTTATCTGTTACTATAATTTTCTGACTAAGTATTCCTAAATGGTCAAACCTTCTTGGCAGTTATCTCCCTTGTATCCAGCAGCGCACCCATATTCATCGCATGTTCCGTTGGCATGGTTACACGAGGTAGCGTTCTTACAGTGACAGAAGAACTGGCATTTTTCTCCAAACCGACCGGTTTCACATGCTAATGAAAAAAAAAGTGTACAAAAAATATAAACCTGGGAAAATTTTCCACAATGTTCTAAAGAATCGTTTCCCGTGTGCGTCGTCAATATTACAAATTCAGTTTGTTGCAGCACTCTGATCATTGACTCATAGGCTATTTATCTACATACTCCTCACATCGCATGCGCCGTTCATTACGTTTGCTTTACATCACTGCCAAATTTTCAACAGAAATCCTGCACTACCTCTGAGTGACTGTGCTCATTTTGATGGGGCAGGAATTGATGTCAGAAAGCACAAAAACTCTCTTTCTCTCTCAACTCTTTCTTCTAATAATGCTTGATACACATGTACATTCTCTTTATCTAAATCTCACAAAGGTGCACACGGACACATTAAATAATTTTATTTTAGAGTGTTGATTAAATGTACACGTGCGGACATCAGTAATGATGTTCAAACAAGCCCATGTTTGTCGAGCAATCTCCTAAGTCCAAGCTTCTCTACTGGTCTTCATGGTGACAGTGATGTATAGTGAGCTCAGCGACACAGGTGGTAAAAGAAGTATGACTTCGCTTTTGCTTTGTCCCCAATATCTGTGTTCAAACGCTTCGATCTTCGAATTTTTGCAAAAGTTTTGGATATAGAGACTCATGACTCATAGTGTCACATGAACAGGTGAGACAGATCTGTATCCATGTCAGCCTCCATTGAGTCTTGTCTGTCAGCAGAGAACACAGATCTCCATGGTGAGAACACAGCGAACGACAGATCCAGAGTCTAGCCTCCTTATGCTACACATTTACAAGACTCCCACCGTCCCGGCCGCCAACCCAATGAATGAGAGCCCCAAGTGAGTCCGGCCTACACATGGCACAACCCGGATAACCTGGCTTACAACTCATCGTATTACAGCCTTAAATGAGTTCGGCCCACACATGCGACAAGAATCTAGAAATCCCGGTTGACAAACCAGTATGTGACAGCCTTAAATTAGTGTGACCTGCACATGCCACAAGAGAACCCTGACATCCCGGCTTACATCCCATTATGTCACAGTCCACGTCAAACGCGACTTACCTCTATCACAAGATGGCTGTTGCTATTCCGCTTCACACCTCAGTATATTACAGTCTACAACAAATTCGAGGTGTCCCTTGATGTCCGGCTTCACGTCCAAGTGTGTCACAGTCTGCATCAAACATGACTTCCCTCTATCACAAGATGACCCTTGGTATCCCGTTTAACAGCCCAGTGTGTCACAGTCCACATCAAATGTGACCTACCTCTGTCACAAGATGACCCTTGTTATCCCGCTTAACAGCCCAGTGTGTCACAGTCCACATCAAATGTGACCTACCTCTATCACAAGATGACCCTTGGTATCCCGCTTAACAGGCCAGTGTGTCACAGTCCACATCAAATGTGACTTCCCTCTATCACAAGATGCCCCCTTGTATCTCGCCTAATAGCCCAGTGTGTCACTGTCCATATTAAATGTGACCTACCTCTATCATAAAATGACCCTTGGTATCTCGCTTAACAGCCCAGTGTGTCACTGTCCACATCAAATGTGACTTACCTCTATCACAAGATGCCCCCTGGTATCTCGCCTAATAGCCCAGTGTGTCACTGTCCATATTAAATGTGACCTACCTCTATCATAAAATGACCCGTGGTATCTCGCTTAACAGCCCAGTGTGTCACAGTCCACATCAAATGTAACTTACCTTGATCACAAGAGGACCGTTGGTATCCAGCTTAACAAACCAATGTGTCACAGTCCATATCAGATGGGACTACCCTCTATCATAAAATGACCCTTGGTATCTTGCTTAACAGCCCAGTGTGTCACAGTCCACATCAAATGTGACTTACCTCGATCACAAGATGACCCTTGGTACCCCGCTTCACAGACCAGTGTGTCACAGCCCACATCAAATGTGACTTACCTCGATCACAAGATGACCCTTGGTACCCCGCTTTACAGCCCAGTGTGTCACAGCCCACATCAAATGTGACTTACCTCTATCACAAGAACGCCCTTGATATCCCGGTTCACAGCCAAGTGTGTCACAGGTTCCGTCAACTTTGTTACAAGACTCCTGGTTCTTGCAGTGGCAAATTTTCTGGCAATTCACATGGTACCTTCCTGTATCGCATTCTGGAACATTCAGGGCGAAGGAGTTTTCGTCTACACATAATAAAATTTACTTGATTTCCACATACTACAATCGTGTTTAAGTGAAAAAAAAAAGAACAAAGAGAAGAAAGTAAAAATGATATGATTTACCTATTTTATGGTCGTTCAGAACGGCCTTTTACGTAGTCTTTTGATGTCGGTCATAATTCATATTGCAATTCTGGAGAACTGTTTTGTGTAAGTGCAGAGAGGCTGAAATTATTTAAAAGCATTTGGAGAATTGTTGTGTGTGAGTGGAGAGAAATAATATAACTTCTCAAGGATGAATAAGGGATAAAAGTGTTTTTTCTTCTCAACTTCCTGAGAAGGAGTGTTTTGTGTGTATTTGTGGCATTCGTTACATGGAATTGATTTTTTACAACAGAATGAAAATAAAGTCGGACGGCGATTCCGAGGGTCGGCTCTATACGCCGTGCAAATATCAATGATAACTGCTCTAAAAAGCAAAAATTAGAGACGAAAAAATACTGGATTTGAACCCGGGACTTCCAGGTAACGCATACTTTAGGTCCAATACTAAGACTTCTTCTCACAGCCGAGAGCGAAAGACAGAAAGAAAGCGCTGTTGCAAGTTTAACGCCCATCCCCACAATGAACTCCTGTAATTAGTTTGATGCAGTCTGGCACGAAGCTCCCGTGTTAAGTACATGAGAGACTGTCAAGCAGTTTGAAAACATTTGCTGCTAATTTCATGAAAAACTATACAACACAGGTGAAAACAATGAGCAATTGGAAATCAGTGGCCTTAAATGCAGCAGAATAATCGTTGATTGTCAACGCCAATTTTTCAAGCTTTATGTACCTATGGTCAGAGTGAACAAGAATATAAATTTTTTTTAGGAAAATCAGTTCAATAGTTGTTGAGAAAAAAGGCTTTTAATTTCGCAATGGTCCTCAAACCACGCGGCCAATTTACAGAGGGCCGATCTACTAATTACCATATTTTTGTGAGACTTCGAGTTAAGAATAAACATACCGATCGAAGAAAGCTTATATGTGCAATATAATTAAGAATGTCACTTTCATTTCGGTCTGCGTCGAGTATTTTATTGAAACGATAAAAATCCCCAGACTGGTTAATTTTTGTCCATGTCTGTATTATGCCACAGTAAATAAACAGTAAGAATAAAAACAAGACAAATACCTTGCTGGCAGTTGTCTCCTGTGTATCCTGCGTAACAACCACGCCCGCAATGCCCGGTGGTTCTGTTGCAATCTGAATGACTCGGATAACAGTGACATTTACCCTGGCATCCCTCTCCAAACTCACCATAATAGCACTCTGCAAAAGAATAGATTGACTGAATCCCCTGTCGCCTGTACCTGACGAAGCTTCTGACGTCAGCTTGTAATGACTCGGTAGCGGACAAACTTTGTGAAGTCACCCCTACTGGTGCAAGCACCTAACAAACCTTCTGACATCACCTCGACCGGTGTCGGTATCAGACAAGCTTGGTGACGTCACCTGTGCTGATCCAGACACCTGGAAAACCAGCTGACCTCACACTTTCAGGTCCGGGTAGCACACAAACTTTTTAATGTCACCTCTCCTGGTGCAGGTACATAGCAAAGCCGCTGATGGCATCTCGTCCAACAACAGTCGCTGTACGCTTTAATTAAATTGCGCATGCGGAGCAAATATAAAATAAATGTATATACATAGGGCCTATACTCTCAAGTCAGTAGAATAACCATCCTTCATTGACTGAATCATACATATACTGGCGCAAAACACTTTTCTGCTTTTAATGAACGTAAGTACATGTTGCAAATGTACTTACATTGTACAAAAATGTCGCTTTTGACTCTTTTGGTTCCGACAACTGTCGTCTATCTCCAGTAACTCACGGCAGACGGAGGCTGATCTGGCCACCAGGTGTCGCCTGTGTCAATAGCTTTGGGGAATCCCCGCCATTACAATGAGTCATATTAAATAAATAATAAAGGTTTAACTTGTTAAATTGTAAGTCAGTCTTTATTCTATAACGATTGCTCTTCTCAATTAGCCTATGCCATCGTCAGTTTGTCACCACAGACCCAGGAATAATACATGACTTTACGTCACTCTTTCATCGCGATCGTGATTTTATGGGAACAAGAACAACATCGACAGTTTACGACAATGCATATTTACTCTATATGAATGCATTTTATGTGATTAAAAGGATTTGCTAAATTATTTTATGTGGATGGTACACATAGGGATTTTAGACATCGAACATATATGTAAGCTGGACACACGTATATAGCTTAGCAGCAGACGTTTAACAGATTGTGGGTCATTCAAGGGGAGTAACTCGTGTATTTAATTGCCGCAACAAACGGAAATATAAGCCTATTTTCTTTCAATTATGCCGAGCAGAATCCAAAATAATTATGCCTTTAGCCTTTGCATACTATTAGAGCAATGTCTAAACATTATGAAATGATCCGTCGATAATGATAATAATCAAGGAGATGCTAACTATGGACATTTTAAAACCATTGTTTCCTAAAATTTCTTAATTAATTAAATTTTAAAAAATCCAAACAGGATTCAATTTTTTGTCGACATGTCAGCAAGATACTCACAGAAGTTATCTTCATCCTGGATATAATTCTGATAGGCTAATTTGCACCATCTTGCGTACATTTGTTAAAATACAAAAACCTGGAAAATCTAAGACACTCTCGGTTACCATGACAACTGTCAGTGTGAACAATGCGTGTTGGCTAGGTATGTTTTTGGGCGAGTTTTATGCAAATTAGGCTTGAGCTGCTTGTGATATGAAGTGAATATAATACCGCGGTTGAAGGAAATGGAGTACATGTGGAACACACCTTTGCTTGAGATAGTGCATCTATCTCATGTCAAGATGGTATTGTAAAAACTTTGAATATTATCTACTTTTATAAAAACGTGGTACAGTTGTGATTGTGTGCGTGGGTTATTATCCGTTGTTCGCTGCGTACCACTTTGGCAGTTGTGTCCCTTGTACCCGGCCGCACAACCTTGGACATCGCAAGTTCCGTCAGATTTGTTACAGGAGGACTCGTTTTTGCAATGGCAGACAGAGTTGCAACTGAATCCAAAAGTACCTTCTGGGCATTCTGAGCAAAACAGAGAAAAAAACACATGAAAGAATTGCTTGGTATAACCCTGCATGAATCCTAGCTGTTCATTTCCCGTATTTTTTTTCCTAAATGACGATGCCTAAGATTTATAACTTCGCCACAAGGCGACGAGATTTGAGAGCACTTTTGGGAAAAACTCATTTAACAAAATTTTGTTAACGACTCAATTAAGCCATTACAAAGGTGACCATGTAGGGCCATCTAACATCTCAACCGTGTTTATGCGAACAGTTACAATAAAAGCGTTACTGAGATAGCTTTACACCTCGTCTTGCTTTGTGCCAAGATCTCATAAATCTCATTTTGGTGAACTCATAAACGGACCATCCAATGATTAAACGTGAAATATGATTGGCTATGTAGCGGATTTGACCCGTTGGATAGCATACAGCAATATCTCTCCGAGGTGACTGGAAATAGTTGGCTACCTAGTTAACAAGGTCACTATCTAACTCTAATTTTATTAACACAGTTGGGCTTTGAGAACTGTACTTTTGATATTTTTCTACCGATTGACGGCTTCGCTCACAAGGTTGTGAACATAATCGGTATAAGGACATTGTTTACCTCTTCGCAGCCTGAGCTGTGGTTTGGACACTTCAATTACCTGTATAACAGTCGGTTCCGTTGAATCCAGATCGACATCCATAGTAGCAATCTCCCGTTATTCCATCACAGTTGTGATTATGTGGTTGACAGTTACAAAGACGGTCACACTGGTCGCCAAACCAGAACACTCCACACCCTGGCAAATAGACATGATCAATATGGCACCTGCACGACACAGGCAGGATTTAAAATACTTCACACACAGGTACCACTACCAGTAATCGTATCTGGCGACAGGTAAACTTTGAAAATGTTCCATCGCTCTACAGACAATTTCCAAGATTACAGAGAGAATACTACAGGTGAACTATGATTACAGTATGGACATTGTCATTCGTCGTACATACAGTTAAAATTAGAAAAAGTGAAATCAAGGGAGGTAATTCAGTACATCTGTATTTATCAAGCGTTTAAACGTTGCTGTAAGTCTTTAGGTGTTTTTTCAAACAACGAAATAACGGATTTTTTTTCTCGACAACTCGGCTTTGTATATCCCAGAAATGCATAATTACCATGGTAAGATAAATATTCTAATGAAGTCATCAACAATATTAATGACAGATCAGCACAGTGGTGTACACTTGGTGCGTCCTATAAATTGTGACTCTTGTGTGTTGACTTGACACAGAGTCCTATCTTCAGGTCGTTTATTACCTACTTATCATTAACAACAGCTCCCAGGGTATCTCGCAAACCATCATAAATTTGGTCTAGGTATTTTGTCGACCATGACTCGAGGTGTTTAGTGACTGTGGAAAATTTCTTATCAAGAGCTGACAGTTTCCAGGCTGTATAGTTAATTTTACCGAGAAGAAAAAGTTTAATAATAAAAAAGAATTTTCACGTCTGTCGACAGGTTAAATTCCTAGCTTTGTTTGCCGAGGCTTTCTTGAGAAATCCATCGCCCTACCGTTACAGACAATTTGACGGCAAGAGGAGATAACTGCAAGAGAATTATTAAACTTCACGACAAGGCACCTATCTGTTACCCGTGCGCATGGGCTATATTTCTTAACTTCCGGACAAACAAGTATTGTATTGAGCAACGACAACAAAAACTCGCTGTATTAAGCATATTATGATCCATTTCTTTTGACAAGTCGCCTATATTCAGCTCTCTATATATCAGTCATTCTCACAACCAAAATCGCCTTTAGTCAGTAAGACGTAGGAACGAAAGCTCCACCCATCAATATGTTGGAAGTCAATATTCTTGCAAAGAAAATGGAATAAGAGAACTTTTTCTAATGTATAATATAATTTATAATTCTTCCCAAGCCTTTTTAGGCACCAAGAAATCATTACTTCGGGTGACATCAAAACCAGTGGCATGCTGGATACTGGGCGGAGTAAATTTAAACCCTGTTTCTGACATTACCATATTTGCACGTTTGCACTTTTTGGTATAATATAACCATCATAAATGAGGTTTGTTTTGTCTCTTGTAGTATAGGATCCCACAGCAGTAGGGTTGCATGTCATGAAATTCTGTTACACAAAAAACAATGCAGTCTCTTTGCTGAGACAGTAGTGTAACTGTATTACTGCATGGAGTTTGTTCAAACTGCATGCTGATCTAGCTATTGCAAAACAAACTACTCCCCACGCCCATTCCCCAGCATTCCACCTGTCTTTGAATAATTATGACGTCCCCCGGGGCAATGATTTCTTGATGTTGAGATCAGTCTCATGGAGTTTAGCAAGATGAAACAGAAAAAGGATTCTAACTGTATTTTACTTGCAATAATATAGATGTACAATGCATCAATGTGTAGGGCTTGTGTTACGTGTGATTGATTAAATGAAATTTTCGTAGCAAGTATGACTGATGACAGCTGGATATAGGCAATAAGTGCTATAATCCGACCCCTATGGCCCAGTTGTTAGATCGTCCGCTTCACGGGTGAGATCCAGGGCCAATGCTGGGTTGTGTCACACCAAAGACTTTAAAGGAGTAAGTTATAACTTCCTCGCTTGGCGTTAAACATTAAAGGAAAGAACAACCACTGGTTGACCCGTATCAGCATAATGGTTCGGGTGGGGCGCCTTGCTTGCCTTTGGTAAGTCGTATTCAGTGAAACAGCACTAGATAAAAGAGCGGTGGGAATTCGTCTTGCAGCAAGGAGACATATTACATGCATTCACTCACTCTCTCGCTAAATAATGTACTACAATACACATTATTATACTTCCTGGAGTAATGTCCACACGGTTAAATGATGTTCCTGGAAACATGATATACAACCACCACGCACTCAAGTAAGGCAGCGTCACGCTCACAAAAGCAATGCCGCTCCTTCATCAGGCAACCGCCATCGATGTTGTGATAACATTCAAAGAACACGTGCGTGTTTTCTGCTTGATTGCAACGTAAAAAACCGAACGATGGCTTGCTCAGCCATCGATATAGACATTTATAGATTTATAACACCAGTCTCACACATTTTATATCATATCTGATGTTGTATGACACAGTCAGTGCTGCCATGAACCGTGCGTGACACAATCACATACATTGAATTTAAAAAAAAATAGAGATCTACGCATTCATTTACTCACTGTATATTTCCATTTCGCGAATAGCAAGGCTCGTTGTCTTGGGAACGCGTAGTTTAACGTATAGACCATTCAGGGGTTGAGTACAGTTGATGACGTATTCTGACTGGCCAATAGTTGTGTTATCCCTGTAGCACAGTTTGGAGTTAATGAAATCGCTGGTTTCACTGACGTAAATCTCAAACCCGGATATGTTGTTCAGGTCTGTGGCTGCATAACAAAAATGTTAAAACGTGAGAGACACCAAACTGCACATATGTACATATCTCCGTCGTTTCTCCTACTCCCTCATTAGGTCCAAGTTTATTATAATTTAGCTTAATCAACTTTTCCTAAAAGCTGCATATTACTATACCTACATTTGACAGTCTGTAGTCGTCATATGACTGAAGAATTGTTAGGTACGACGTTACGCCCAAAGCATTCATTCATGTTACCGTTTGTTTGATTGGTTTGCTTGTTGTTTCATTGATTTGCCTGTTTGGTCCGCTGACTAGGGTTTCAGGTAGGTTTCAACATTATTTCAGTCATATCACAACATGCTTGCGGCGAACACCATGCCAAAGTCACGACCGTGCCTTCCTGTAATAGGCCGGATTCAGTGTCGACATGTCGACACTGGTGGATCATGCAAAACTGTAAGTGAAAATATTTGTTTATTTCATTGTTATCTAACGCTATTCTTCCTAAAATTATCCGACAAGGGGGTGGAAACAATAAATGGCTGTGTGGATCTTTTTTTGCTTAACTTATATGAAAGCAAATTTTTTTTGTCACCCCAAATTTTATTTTTATGAAGTGTATTCATTTATCTATTTCTTTTTTGTTTCTGTTTCACGTTATCCGAAAATGATGCATATAATATTACAGGTAAATTATAATAAAACAGTTTATTCAATGTGATTAGGCAAAAAACAAATCTTTCGAAAAATTCAGTACGCCAAAAAATTAAGTTTTAATCAATTCTTACAATGTGAACTGTTTTATCACCTGGTGGTCTTGGTGCGAAGTACATGTACATTGTTCGACATCGCTGTCAAGGAAACTGCTAAAGCAGTCTAACCCCTAAAGGTTCTTCACTGAAACCTAAAGTTTCACAGAGAACATATGACAGATCTTCATTTCCGAGAGTGCACCTGTCGCATGCAATTCTGCAACCACTGAACTCACCAATGCAGTCGCTGTGTGTTGAACTCCAGATCATGCTGGCTTCCTCTCCGGCCGTAAGTGGGAAGGTCTTCCAGCAACCTTCGGATGGTCGTGGGTTTCCCTCGGGCTATGCCCAGTTTTCTCCCATCATAATGCTGGCCGCCGTCGTATAAGTGAAATATTTTTTAGTGCGGCGTAAAACACCTATCAAGTAAATAAATAAATTGAACGCCACGTTCCTTGAAATCTTTTCGTCCCTACAATTTAAGCACGAACCATATATCATTAAAATTTAGTAAAAAAGAATGATATAAATTTCTGCAATGGCGCGCCGGGTCCAAGGTACTCTGATCGCTGTTGGAGACCTACGTGGCTTAGTGGAAGGTTTGACATCAACCTGCGGATGGTTCGGGGGTTCCCCGGGCGCCGCCCACATTCCTCCCACCGAAATGCTGGTTCCCATTGTTCAAGTAAAATACTGTACTCTTGGGTACAATGTAAAACACCAATGAAATGTATTAGCATATAGTAAAGGTTTACTACGATACCAATGTGCAGGCAAATCGTCACGACAAAGGCGGAATTGCGTTGTGAGTTCAAGTCTGTCTCATGCTGACTCCTCCGGCCGTGGTTAAGAATGTTTTCCTGCCACCTGCGGATGGTTGTGGGATTCTACCAGGCTCTGCCCGGTTTCCTTTCAACCTGGCGCCGTCGTATAAGTGAAATATTCATATTACAGCGTTGGACATCAAATAAATAAATAAATAAATAAATAAACAATAGACTACACAGATTCGGCTCAAAGGTGGAAGAGATTCGCATTGAAGATCTGATGTACTGTACCTCCGTTATATATCCTCATGGAATAGATAGTAGTACGAAAGTTCCACCTTTTGATCCACACTGTTAGATACGGGTTTGCTTCTTCCCGAGAACGAAATACCGTGGACAAGTTCCCGTCAAAAGCCATGGAGTCTATGTTGTCTATGTGAAATTCGCTGCTGGAATCCACATTCCATTGCAAAAAAGCAATGTTTTCTGTAGAACAAGAATAAAAAATGTCACATTTTAGTTAATAGTGAATAGTTAATGAGGGCTCGTGTTATTTTGTGCTACGAAATTTTATTCATTTTTGCTTTGCGTAAACCACCGACTTTGCAAGTTACTTACGATTGATTTCATTTATTTGATTGGTGTTTTACGCCGCACTAAAGAATATTTCACTTTTTCGACGGCGACCAGCATTATGGTGGGAGGAAACCGGGCAGTGCCAGGGGGAAACCCACGACCATCCACAGGTTGTTGCCAGACCTTCCCACTTACGGCCGGAGAGGAAGACAGCATGAGCTGGACTCCAACTCATTGCGACTGCATTGGTGAGAGACTGCATGTGTTCAATAGTTGCAGAATTGCATGCAACAGGTGCACTCTCGGAAATGAAGATCTGTCATATGTTCTCTGTGAAGCTTTAGGTTTCAGTGAAGAACCTTTAGGGCTACAATGCTCAAGCAGTTTCTTTGACAGCGATGTCGAACACTGTACATGTACTTCGCACCAGGACCACCAGGTGATAAAACAGACGGTTTTCTGGGTCAGAATATAAGCTGTGTTTATTTATTGATTTATTTTCATTCTGTCAGAGAATTTACAACCATCCAACTACACCACGTTCACAGTTATTAATATTCGTGTCACCGTATAAGGTGCAATCTTAAATTGAAATGTCATAAATCCAACATTTTCTCAGTGGTGAAGGGGGTGGAGAAGCGTTTATACTGCCAAATTAACACTGGGTAAAGTCATTCAAATTTAACAATTTACAAAATGGTACTAAAATGTTGTAATCTAACTTTATCGTAACGCAGTTTAAACATATTTTGGTATATTTTGTTTCAAAACATTTGGAGATTCTGAACACGTATTTATAGCAAATGAGTTTAATGACAGAGCTGTTTTAGCTCACACCTGACTTGAACGCATTTT
This sequence comes from Liolophura sinensis, assembly GCF_032854445.1. Lineage (NCBI taxonomy): Eukaryota > Metazoa > Mollusca > Polyplacophora > Chitonida > Chitonidae > Liolophura > Liolophura sinensis. Next base: position 17,827,727 of record NC_088296.1, read on the forward strand.
TAATATTAATTTCGATAATTTAATATGGTGACAAACAACTCTTTTTAAGCAGTTTACGAACACGTTTCTCAATAGGAATTTCTTAGGTATCACGAAAAAATAAGTTGAACAGCGTTCATTTGTAAAGGTCGTACACATGGTTAACATGCACCAAAACATGACTACATGATTCTTGTTTTCTTGATGGACGCGGCTGTTTGTAGAGTTGTATGTACATAGCTTTCAGCAATGCCTTTACATTAATACCTTCTCCCCAACGGTGTGATTTCTTTTATAGGAAAGGCTAACACTATTTGTATAATCATCATCATCGCACTGTAAATATTTCTTTGGGGCGAAGAGCCTTAACGCCATAGAAGACACTAACGTTAAGTATATGGAAGATAGCAAACCGTTAAACTCAATGCACAGTGACAGTTTGACTTATTTTATTAGAATCTGTTCAATCTTGTAAAATACATTGAAAGTTTCATTTTTCTAAGATGGCCTTTTCTAAGATGAAAACGTTCATAGAGTGTTAACTATGCTGTTGTTCTGTGCTACACCGAGGCGAAGGAGGCCTAGACCGGGCTATACGTCAAATATCGCCATAGTGGCATATCTGCCGCATTGGGTGTTTAGGAAGGAGGTTTTGCCGATCTGGGTGTATGAGACACCCAATAAGAGTTCTGGTCAGAGGGCAATTGACCGGACAGCAAAGAAAGTACTCTGAGGGATAATAAATATACAGCAGGCTTCGTGCAGTCTCTAGACGACATAATTCCCGACATGTCCGATCACATCTTTGTCACGTAGGCCTACTCTCCAAAAAATAATGTGTTAAGATTCCTTGATCCCAGAATGTATTCTATTATTGCGCCAGAGTAGTCTGTTAAACATAGTATTGATTTTCTATTAATTCAACATGAAGACTGCTTTACACCGACATGATATTATGCTGAACATGACAAAGTCTATGGCAAACATAATGTAATAACATAAAGAGTGCATGCTCGCATCACCAAGACAACAGACCTTTCTGTCACAAGAAACAGATTGTTATATCGTGAGTTTATTTATTTATTTATTTATTCATTTGATTGGTATTTTACGCCGTAATCAAGAAATATTTCACTAATACGAACGGCGGCCAGTGTTATGGAGGGTGGAAACCGGGCACAGCCCGGGGGAAACCCTCTACCATCCGCAGGTTGCTGACAGAACTTACGGCCGGCCGGAGAGGAAGCCAGCATGAGGTGGACTTGAACTCACAGCGACCGCTGGGTCATTACGCTGTGCTAGCGCGCTAACCAACTCAGCCACGAAAGCCCCTATTTCTTGTGTATACAGTAAAATAGGTGTTGTCCCTTATTAAGAAGTACACGATTAGCATAGTTGTACTCTAGCTCTGAGATCGGGTGGCCATGTTCCCGGTTTAGCTTCTATACTAACAACCCGCTCTAAATCGTTACATTCGCTAACATGGAACTCGGTCCTCTCGCCTATGCTGTCCTCAAAGTCGCAACGTTGTGGTCCACAAAAAGAGGTGTCCCATGATCTTGAAGTAAACCATTATGCGGGTATAAATAAGGACCACAACATGGCAAATAACGCAAATCTACCCCCCTCGGACAGTATCAGAACTTCGCAAACTGCCCATTTTCGAATCACGTAACTCCGTTGTTATGGTGAAACTCGGGTGCACTTCCCAAATGTAAGATCATCTACTTTTTTCACAATAGTTGATTATAGCTCCTTTCTTTTTTGTTCATTATTAACACGTAAATTAAAGTTAAGACTTCCAAACAATTTGTCAATCTCCTTTTAGATCGGATATAGTTCATTGATTTCAACCAGATCTTTCCACTACAATATCTTTTTCCAGACAATGCCGAGTGCGGCCGACTCAAATTGAAAATGGCGGTTAGCGACGTTTACCTTGCTATAGATGCAACAGGTACATTTGTGTTAATTGTGACGTTGTGGTCTCTATTATTTAGGAATAACAAGGCGTCATGAAGTAAGAACAGCAGAAGCATTACAGGAAACATGTTTCTGTATCGTACATCTTCGACATGTTGAGAACAGCACAAGCGAAAAAAACGTGAGAAAAAACAGATCTCAGATCTATGTTGTACTCACCCCTCTGACACGTGGGACCGCTCCACCCCGGCTGACATCCCAGATCCCCACACCCCATCACATGCTCAGGCAGACAATTCTTCTCGGACGTGTTACAGCGGCAGGTTAGTTCACAGGGAGAGCGATGGGTGTTACATTGACCTATAGAGACGGATTGGTTGACTGCTTGTTACAGTTACAGGTAAAGGATGTTGTTAATAACGCGATCAAAAATTACAGCTTAAGATGGCTCTTAAGAATATTTCACTCATAGTTGTACCCAAGGCAGCCACCAGCTTTTGGCTAGAAACTGACAAATCTTTTCACTGGTGACGAACATCTGTCCACCCGATGCCATTGTGAGCTCTAGGTGTATGTCATATTATTTTGTGGAATCAAATGATCTCTAACTAACTTCCAAAAAAGTCATTTTACCGTATACATGTAGGGGTGGCCGATAATTTATTTCTCTGATGTTATTTTCTACTTGATATTTTTATTTTCGTCTGTTTTTCTTTTACAAGGAAAAGAAACAACCGAAAATACATAGAGGCCTACATGCAGGATTGCGAGGTGGCTATCTGGTATAACCTTTGGTCTCATGTAGAATTTCCTTCAGCACTTTGGCAAACTAGAATTTAACATATTCAAATTTTAATGTTTAATCATGAAAATAAGACAATATTTATATATTACCTATATGTGTTCACATCAGCAGCAGGGATACGATAAAAAAAGAAAACAAAGCAAAATTAAATTGACCGGCCTCAGATATATTACATTTTTTTTATTACAAACTCCAGTCCAAAAAAAAATCCCTAATTCCACGACAAGAACGCTACAGTTCCTGTTCGACAGTATATTATATTCTGTGAATACACAACTGAAGTAGACTGTTGACATGGATGACGATTAAATGCATTGTTCAAACAATCTAGTATTTTTTTACAGAAATATTTTGCGATCAGTCTTGGTTACTGTACACTAAAAAAAAACTAATCTGTTAAAATTAACAGAAATTCTGTTATCTGAGTAATGCCACAATGTGTTCTGTTACTGCAGCAGATCAATCTGTTAAATATAACACACATATTCTATCAATTCAAAGTGACCATTCTGTTAGACTCACATGGCATTATGTTTAATTTGACAGAATAGCCTTTCTGTTTAATTTAACACATTCATTTTTTGCGTTTACATTCACAGCCAGTTATTGGGTTACACAGGCACGGTGTTCCAGACATTGCTTCATGACTGTCCAGCCAAAGTGCAGTAAAGGCACAAATAACAGTGAAATCTTTAGGCACATGATGGGAAGTTAATTTTGAAATGAGTGTACACAAGGCAATGGTAGTTCAATTCCGCAAACCTATTGCAGATACGTGTATTTGAACAATATATTTTGGTAAAAACTATTTTATTTCTTTAAGCATCCTCTAAGTCTGGTTCCTTAGCATTGTTTTCATGTTACTGTACGTGAAATCCAACAAGAACACAGCATTTTGAGTAATTTTACACCAGTCACGTCTCGTAAATTGCAGGTAACTTCACTGAATTGTTTTTGTTTTTTCCATTAATTCTGCTTAAGCCAAAGGGCTATATGGGAGGCGCAATTTGCTACTATGTGGGGCAGAGGTGGTTAGCGTGTCATGCTGCAATCACTCAGGGACCTCTCATCTATGCTGTCGCTATCAGCGTGTCCAGCTTATGTTGGCTTCCTCAGTATATCACAATGCCTGCCGGCAATCTGCAGATGATCGTGGGATTCCACCGGGTTCTTCCCGGTTTCCTCCCACCATCATATTGCTGGCCGGTTTCGTATAGGTGAAGTATTCTTCAGTACGGTATAAAACGCCAATCAATTAAATAAATACATTTGCCATTAATTAAGTATTTACGTAAACAGACAGAACAAACTCAAAGTAAATTAATAAGAGACCGTATTTCATCGGTTACGTGTGACTATTTGCCGGATATCACACAGTCGTCCCTGCTCTGGTTTTACTCTCTATGCTACACGTCTGTCACACTGTCGTCCCTGCTCTGGTTTTACTCTCTATGCTGTACGCCTATCACACTGTGGTCGCTGCTCTGGTTTTACTCTCTAAACTCCACGTCTATCATATAGTCTTCGCTGCGGTGGTTTTACTCTCTATGCTGTACGTCTATGACAATGTCGTCACTGCTGTGGTTTTACTCTCTATGCTGCACGTCTGTCACACTGTCGTCGCTGCTGTGGTCTTACTCTCTATGTTGCACGTCTGTCACACTGTCGTCGCTGCTCTGGTCTTACTCTCTATGCTGCACGTCTGTCACACAGTCGTCGGTGCTCTGGCTTTACTCTCTATGCTGTAAGTCTATCACACTGTCGTCGCTGTTCTGGCTTTACTCTCTATACTGTTCGTCTATCACACTGTCGTCGCTGCTGTAGTTTTACTCTCCATGCTGTACGTCTATCACATTGTCGTCACTGCTGTGGTTTTACTCTCCATGCTGTACGTCTATCACACAGTCGTCGCTGCTGTGGTTTTACTCTCTCTGCTGTACGTCTATCACACTGTCGTCGCTGCTGTGGTTTTGCTCTCTATGCTGCACGTCTATCACACTGTCTTCGCTGCTGTTGTGGTTTTACTCTCTATACTGTACGTCTATCACACTGTCTTCGCTGCTGTGGTTTTACTCTCTCTACTGTACGTCAATCACACTGTCAACGCTGCTGTGGTTTTACTCTCTCTGCTGTACATCTATAACACTGTCTTCGCTGCTGTGGTTTTACTCTCTGTGTTGTGCGTCCTAATGGCATTATTTTGTAAAGTATTTCTCAGTGGTAAAATTCAGCCAAATATTGCGTGTACATGTATTCATTGTAAAACGTACTTCAGATAACTCACCTACAAAATATCCGTTGTGCTGTTGTCTGTCTCTAATGTGAGGGGTTGGGGTGGGGGGTGGGGGGTGGGGGTGGGGGATCCCTGACTCAGTCGGTAAGGGCGCTAGCGCAGCGTAAAGACCCGGCAGCCTCTCACCAATGCGGTCGCTGTGAGTTTAAGTCCAGCTCATGCTGGCTTCCTCTCCGGCCATAAGTGGGAAGGTCTGCCGGCAAACTGCGGATGGTCGTGGGTTTCCACCGGGGTGTGCCCGGTTTCCACCCACGATAATTCTGGCCACCGTCGTATAAGTAAAATATTCTTGAGTACGGTGTAAAACACCAATCAAATAAATAAATAAATAAATAAATCTAATGTGAGGAGAATCCACATAAAAAAATCCTCTTCTTCAACTATAAACTTATCTGACTAGCGAGTCAACTGAGTTCAATAAGGCATTTCATAATACAAAAACGCTTCGTTAAGCAGATCAGCTGGGTAAAGGAACACTAGGATGAGTTCCGTTCTACATTACGTGACCCAATTTAGCAAGTACAGTAGATTAAGGGAAAATTTGACACAGTCTGTTTATTTTCTAGCATTTGTCAGTTACGCCACTTAAGGCACTGCCTGCTAATAGACATGTAGTCTGAGTCAGATGGCAAATATGGTTCGAAATATATTGTTTCTGAAGTGTTATCTAACTATCACCGCCAAGAGAGTGATGTTTTTGCCTGATGGATAGAGCATTCAGATCTGCTGATCTGTGCCATAGTTCCGTCAATTCTCCTTATCTCAAGATTAGTGGCTGTACATGCAGCTATGCTCATTACATCCATGTGCTTATTTGAACAGTTCCAAACAAAGCCCGACTATCTCTGTACTTGATCTGAGAATTATCCGTGACTTACGACAATACATTTTCAATTTGATGTCATGCCTAAAATCTCGACAGTCTTTTCGAAAGCTAAGAAAGTTACTTACCAGAAATATCCAATGGCATGATGAAGACGACAAAAATTGATATCAGCAGACATAATATTTTCTCCATTTTTTGTTAACACTGTTATGGGACGGTATAGTCGATGTTCTAGGATTTGTTGACTGTGCAAAATGCTGTAGTTTGTGCATATTTTTTATCTAAAGTCGGGAATATCCGCTTTGAAGAAAGGGGTACATAACAGGATGTGTGTTAACCTTGTGCAATAGACATGCAACACATCAATATCTTTATAGCACAAACCGTAACGGCTAACTAACAGGATATCCGTATCCTTGATTCATATACCCTGTAGATCGTGTTTTTTTCAATTCGTGAGCAGCTACTTAGATATGTGCATCGTCGAGTCGCGCTTTCTTAGTTTTTTTAATTATTTAATGTTTTGAAGACAACGGTACAATCATACGTCAGGTTATACATATCAGTACGACAGTGAAACAAAATCAGTGATAACATTGTCTTCAGTGAGTCCTCCAGTTTCATTTTTTGGCTAAAAATCCTACAGGTGTTTTACAATCACTGTCTTCTGAGGTTTCCATTAAGGTATGGAACAGACCATATATATTTACGAGTATATTGTCATTTCATAAACTGACAGCCAAAAGAAACTTTACAAAGAGTTCAAATCAATTTACTTTGCCAAAGCGGTTTCCGGTTTCTCCCACCACAATGATAGCCGCCGTCGTATACGTGAAATATTCTTGAGTACGGTGTACCAATCAATTCTTGAAAACACCAATCAATCAAAAAATAAAATCTTCTATGTCATTTTTAATGCATGGGGTAATTTCTCTTCCTGTCACATCTATAAGTGTTTTGTTTGAAACAAGTTTTCGTTTTCCCAAGCCATGCGGATCTGACGCCGGGCTGCCGTGAGTGTCATTAAACACTGCAGGTAGTTTTGACATCAGCAACGGGTTAGTCCTAACTAAGCCATACAACCAAATCTCTCAGCACAAATCTTCAGCCACATGTTCTTCCTATAGAAACCCAATTTGCGACATCATGTAGCCTTAGGTTCGTGGTGCACGGAAGACGGACACTGCGTTTCGCCCTCACAGTTCATTGGTACAAATGCTCTGCGTGTATATGAACTCGAATTACCCAGCAAGCTCTGTTATTTCTGTATCTGTACCCATATCTCACGTGTGTTATTTATCTCATTTGTTACTTCTAAATCATAATTCTTACTCTCAAGTAAATACATTCTTTAATGTATACGAATCACCAAAGCATATAATGTTTAAAAAAAAAACACATAAACATAATGTGCATATATAAATAGATAATACATGATGTCAATTGTACTGTCTGTGGCTCAGTTAGTTAGCGCGTTAGTGCAGCGTAATGACCCAGGAGCCTCTCTCCGATGCGCTCGCTGTGAGTTCAAGTCCAGCTCATGCTGGCTTCCTCTCCGGCCGTACGTGGGAAGGTCTGCCAGCAGCCTGCGGGTGGTCATGGGTTTTCCCCGGGCTCGTCAAGGTTTTCTCCCACCATAATGCTGGCCGCCGTCGTATAAGTGAAATATTCGTGAGTGCGGCGTAAAACACCAATCAAATAAATAAATCAATGTAAACTCAGAAATTAATTATCAATGTAAAATGTATGAATTAAAGTGCTGATCTTACTCCACGTGATATCCGCATGGGAAGACACCCATAAACCAGCATTCCAACACTAACCCTGATCAACGCTGATGAGATGAAGAGCCTTGATCATAGCGGGAATGTCTTGTCATTACCTGCACTAGGATGCCCATTTAGACGTTTTGTATAAAATGCAGGGGAATGTGACTGGCACATATTTCGAGCTTTTGCCTCAGTCAGGTTCCAAACAGGTGGTGTAAGAAATCAGCCCTAAACTTACAGCGCTTTTGGTGTTTGTCTGTTGTTTATTTGCACGATTTTCATTTCTGTGTAAAAGCTCAATTCCACGATAGCTTTGCCATTTTTAAGAACGGACAAAGTATAATGTCTTTAGGAACCACACACTTTACACACTACACATTCTCATTATATGGCAAGTATGGTTAACTAAGTCCTCGAGGCTCATGTGTTTAATTTTTGTTAGACAGAAGCTGAGGCCAGCGACCCGGATTTACGATTGCACAACTAGTTTACACGTACACCTATTGCAGAGTGCGCTGATTTAGCATGCCATCTCAGCTATATAAATATATATGTAAAGATTCTACTTGTGGACAAAAGCATCCCCGAGCCCAGTCCCTTTGCATTGTTTTAATGTTATTGTATGTTAAATGTAATGACAACACAGTGTTTAGAGTAATTCTAGACCAATGACTTCTGATAAACTACTATTAATATCAGCGCATTTTTAAAACCTAAATCTGCTTAAGCCATGGTGCTACTATTTATAGGATATAGCATTTTTAGGAACAGTTAAAATAAAAATACAACTCAGGTAAATTGACGAGCGTCGCTGCTCTGGTTTAACCTCGATCCTTTAATTATATTCTGACCATACTGGTTAATACCTGAGCATCCTGCCCCCTATCCCCCCACTGTCTCCTATCTTTCTGCACTCACCGACCCACCTCACATCCACTCGCGATCTTGACAACATTTATTAAATTAGGTCACGCGGAATTTCATGACGACGTCCCTTTATGAATGAACGTTCTCGAGTTGTCAGTGGCATTTGTGTTGACATTTACTTCACCAGTTTACACTAGATACGAGGGGCCATCCGTGGTCGAGGGAGTTAGCACGCCAGCACGGCACAATAACCCAGGTACCTCTCACCAATGCGGTCGCTGTGAGTTCAAGTCTAGCTCATGCTGGCTTCTTCCCCGGCCGTAAATGGGAAGGTCTTGCAGGAGCCTCCGAATAGTCGTGTGTTTCCCCCAGGGCCCACCATAATGCTAGCCGCTGTTGTATGAGTGCAATATTTTTGAATACGACGTAAAACACCAATCAAATAAATACATATGTGAAAAAATGAAGCACTATAGCATAAAGAATAAACAGAGGACAGGGACGAGAGTATCAGTTGGTAAAAAGCCACAAATAACGGGTGAAATCAAATAAATAGGTAAATAAAATACACCAGGTACGTGTAGCAATAACTCTCAAGATGTACAGTTGTGTTTTGTGTTAATATTTACCATATTGCCATAAAATGTTTCATTTTTCTGCTCTTTTATGCACATGCTATTGAACGCGGGGTAAACGGAGATGTTAGTACTTTCTCACTGGAACAGCATGTGTCCGACACCCAAAGAGATGCCCAACCAGTCACACTACATTATCATAATACCGGGTCGAGCCAACATGGCATGTAAAACTATGATTGTCGGGAACAATTAAGAATGTACATTGTGTGAGCTCACAATGTTACCCTTGAAGTCCAATTAGATTTTAGTAGGCGTTACTGGCTTTACTGAGTAAATACGTTTGCCCACCATTCTGAGGAGGTGTTTGAAAAACGCCGAATGTGAAGCTGATGTATGTATGTATGTGTGTATGTATGTATGCTTGGGGTTTAACGTGGTACTTAACAATTTTTCAGTCATGTGTGTGCATATACTGAGTCTTCTTTTGACATCACGAGCGCATGCCGTCAAAGTGCTTCCACCACTAAAGCATCATGCCGAAGGCACCAGACACGACAAACCATCCAGTCTCATTATACTGACAGCTGGCCAACCAGTCATGTTTCCTTGCCCTAACCTATTAAGTTAAGTTTTCTCATTGTGGACATCATTTTTTATTATTGTCCTTGCAAGCATTTTAGTACAAATTGTATTTTGCCATTTATTTAATAAAATAAACATTTTTGCAGTCATAAGTGAAAGGGATATTTTCACAGTTTAATATATTTATAAATTTCATTTGGTAACACGTTAATAGATGATTATGACGTACTCTGTGTATGCATACATTGTGTTGGCAAATGTGAATACACCGTGACTGTGAGCAGTAATTTCACAAACGCTGCCCCTGCAATTCTCCAACTTTAGCCACCCACTCACCCAACCCAGAGATATTAACATGACGTTATTTGAAAAGCACAAATGGTTAACAGGAATAAGAGAATACCAAAAGAAAAGTAGTAGTGTCCTTTTGTGGCTGGCACATGGATTTGGCATTTGCAATTTTTGAAAGTCTGAGTTCATATGTAGTGCCCAGATTAATATACTTAATATTCCCAATATATTTTAAAATTCTTTTTCTTAACCTTTTATTTTTGTAGTTTTAACAAAACAAGTCCTGCCTGTTTTACCTGACCACTAATTATCCCCCCCCCCCCCCTCTCCTTCCTTCCACTTACCTCTCCCCCACCTCCACTCAGAGGGATGTGGGGGCAGCTTTGATTTGCTTTAAAACTGGACCTGATACATTTCACACTTTGCCTCCAGGCCAACAGAATGTGTTTTGTATCTTGAATTCTTTAGGCTTAGCTTTAATGCATTCTACATAGGTGGGGTGGGGTGGGGGGGTTGGGGGGTAGCAAAAATTCCCCCCCCCCTTCTATGTCTAACTATGTCTAAACCCCTTAACATAACTGTCCAAAAAAAGGATTTTCATTCCATAGGGATATTAACAAGTGAATATAACATTACTCTAACAGTTTGCAGCACCACATAGTTTATCAAGAAATACGAAATTCTACAGCATTTATGTACAAGTCTAAATCCTAACACATGACATTGTATATTGGAATCCTGATCTGGTTGCATACATATCAGAGCATATATAATATGAACTAGAATTATGTTCAGTTTTACCCCTTTTATGGAGTTTCCACATCCGGTTTTGATGCTTTGGCTTTAGTATAGATATGTTTTAGGATGAAAGCAGTTGAGGCTTCCATACTTAGTTGTAACGTTTACATTTCCAGTGGTTAATTCTTGAAAAAAAGTCACCTAATGAAAACATAAACAAATTATCAATTTACTGTTTATCATAAATGTTGACAAATTTAATTTGTATATTTATGTATGTATGTAGACAACAAGCCCACATACATGGATTTATGTTTTTGTTTAATTAATTGTTGTTTTATTGTATATTCAAGAATATTTCAGATGTACAACGGGGCTAGTCTTATGGTGAGAGAAAACAGAACGCAACACACAATGATCCGCAGGCTGCTTGCAGATCTTTCTACTAATGCCTGGGAAAGAAGGCAGCAAAAGTTGGGCTTGAGCTTGCAGCAACTGCATGGGTGACAGGCTCCTGAGGCATTGCGCCGTACTGGCACATTAACCACGTGGCACACGTGGATTTATAATGTTTGGTTAAGATCTAAACAGTCAAATAAATGAACAAACAAACAAATAAATAAACTAAATCATGCATTTTCAATTACTGGTGAAATTCTGTCAAATTCTGTGAAAGTCTGTGAGAGATTGTAATATAGAGTGTGGAGAAAACCCAACTAGAGATGTCCTTATGCTGTACGTGTACTTGACCCACTAGTTCTTCAGTGAGACGTTCTGCGATTTAAGGAACCGCGTACAGTTCACACCAGAACAGTCAAGACCATTTCCGCCGGATTCACAACTGCCCCTGAGACAAAAAAAGCCTTTTCTGACCATTCCTGCTGACACTTCAACCATAAATACTTCATTATGGAGAGAGGAAACCGGAAAGAGCCCGGGGAAACACACGACCATCCGAAGGTTGCTGCCAGAATGCAAAGCTACAGTGTGGCATACTGGGATAGGGGGACGGGCCTGCATTAAAGATGTTCCCAGTGATGTCCATTTTATTTACTGGTACTTTTTTGTGGTGATAGTCATTTGATAGATGGCCCTTTTTGATATATGCGTAGCACTGTGTCGCACAAATTCAGTTTGCTACCCCTTTTTAATCTTAGTTTTCTTAACTTAATTTTAATCGGTTTGGCATCACCCGTATTCATCTATAGTTTGACCAAATGGGTTTTACCGGGCTTCCAATCGGGAGCCTCAGTACCTTCTCTAAGGTGCACAGGTTTATCTATAGTATTAACAACTGTCAAGACCACTTTCTCTGGGTTAACAACTGATCTTGATATTTCGTTATAATCCCATTTATTTCACCTGACAACCTGCTCAAAGTGGTTATTGATCGTGCCATCTTAGAATCCTGGTCACGGCACCAGTGTAATGGCTGAAGGATTTCACCAAGTGGGTTACACGCGGATTCGAACTCGGGTCTCACCGACCGAATTTCAGCGTTCCACCAACGTGACTTGTGATTTACGAATATCCAAGGTACTTTTCACCAACACGACGGTGCCAATATTATCCTTTGATGAAACTCGGGAGATTTACCAGTTTAAACAGGATCAACTCGTGTTACACATCACACTCTGTTAACCTATACCAGTTGAACAATTTGTTATACTTTTCTGGTTCAAACCCGGCCTTTGTCGGAGATTTTTTAACACCCTCACTCTCACCGCTTGTGATGACAATAAGGAGCTGACGACACTTGCGTGGCATAATCTAACGTTCGAATTGCCTCTGGTAAAGGTTATCAAAGATTTTTCAAATGTCATTGGTCGTTAACAGGCACTCTCTCGTTTCTTCCAGAACGCCTATTTTTTATCTCTTCAATATTTATGAACTTATTATTTTATTTAAATCTTGTTTAAGGCAATAATCAAGAAGTATTCACTTTCATGGAGGAGAGGAATACGGGGTGGCAATGTAAACCCAAGAACTTTGGAAAAATACTCATAAACTTTCCTAGACTTTTTAATACAGAAGTGTGTTCCATACTTGTGGAAGACAAGTTGTATTCAACAAACGGCCAGACAGGAGTTATCGAGGCATATTGCCGTTAGACCACGGCGCGCTTCGCCCAAACCATGTTAAAATCATCATGTAAAGTAGACGCCTGTCTACAACAACACGTATAGAACATTTTGACCAAAAAAGTTACAGGAGTACATCGCATGGTGTTTGTTTTTCAAAAAGGAACAACCCTGACAAGGGTTTAATGGCATGAAAAAAAAAAATACATAAGATCACAATAATCAGGTGCAATGCTTTTGAAAAATTGATTAGCATGTTTCTACATTCTTGTCGTCAGAATTTATTCTGTATGTAGTTGGGTTTTGGTAAAAAGAATGTATTAAATTTAAAAAAAAAATCAAAACAGCATCGCTTCCGAGCGTTTACCTATGACAAGTATAGTTACGTTTCAAAGGCTTAAGATTAGTGAAGCGCAAGAAAAGACCTGCAAATGCTCTCTTTAGTAAATTTAACATCAAATCCTGATAGCACTTTTCCGGCAATTATACATGATAGGCATCCATCACGTGATTTTAATGTTAGCCGGTTCATTAAACATTAAGGTGTTCATTCTTTAGCTTTTAAACGTTTGGATAATGCAACACATTACCTCGATACGACAGTTCCTTGTGAATGATCAAGATATTGTTAAAAATAATCAACGAAAAAATCTTGCCACTATGAGATAAATTCGTTTTAAAAACCCACCGCTGTCTTAAGAGATCTTTGCAAATTGTGTACCAAAAAAAATCGGCTTAGTGTGCAACAGCGTTAATTAAGATTTTCTGATCTAACAGCTTTAGGATATTCTGAGCTTTTTTTTTTTTTCTTTGTTGTATAAGTGAAATATTCTTGAGTACGGCGTAAAACACCAATCAAATAAATCAATTTTTTTTCTCCTCATGGACGTATTAATAATGATCCGACCGATGTCATATAAGCATTAGAAGTGTGCTGTCTATTACGTCTTCAAACAGACCGCATATAGGATAATTTGCCCACTGAATATAAATTAAAATGAATGACTAGGCTACATGCACAGTAACTCGTAAGGCATGCCAACCCCAGTTCTATGAACACCAAAGAATGGAGGTAAGGATGCTAAGTAATATTTTACAATGGTTCTCCTAATTTGTGAGTTATTTAAGTTAATTAATGACTTGATGGAGTTTTAACTTGTATCCATTCTAGAATGCAATGTACTTATCTTATTTATTTGATTGGTGTTTTACGCTGTACTCAAGAATATTTCATTTATACGACGGCAGCCAACATTATGGAGGGAAGAAACCGAGGAAAGCTCGGGGGAAACCCACGACCATGCGCAGGTTGCTGTTCGGAGAGAGAATGTAATGTACTTACACTGTACTGTACTGCTCATTAGTCTTCACTCGCTCACTCTCACACTCCATCCCTTCTTCCCTCCCTCCCTCCCTCCCTTCTTCATTTATTCACTTACTCACTCATTCGTTCACTCACTCACTCACTCACTCACTCACTCACTCACTCACTCACTCATTCACCTACATAGTCAATTTTCAATCTGACTTATATACCCACTTACTCATTCACTCACACACTTGCCAATTAATCAGTCTTTCAATCAGTAAGCCAGTCAGTCAGTGGTCAAATTGAATCAAACGATTAAACGAATATACATGCGCTCAGTCATTCATCCAGTCAGCTAGTCAGCAAATCAGCCAGTCAGTCCGCAAGTCAAACAGTCAGAGTGTCCGTAAGTCAACCGATGAGTCAACAAGTTAACCAGTCTACCAGTCAGTAAATCAACCGATTGATAAATCAGGCGTACAGTCTGTGATGCAATCAGCCAGTCAGTCAGTCTGCCTGTCGAAGAATCCACCGATCGATGAGTCAAGCGTTCAGTCTGTCAGGCAGGCAGCCAGTCAGTCAGTCAGTCAGTCTGCCTGTCAGTGAGTCCACCGATCGATGAGTCAAGCGTTCAGTCTGTCAGGCAGGCAGCCAGTCAGTCAGTCAGTCTGCCTGTCAGTGAGTCCACCGATCGATGAGTCAAGCGTTCAGTTTGTCAGGCAGGCAGCCAGACAGTCAGTCAGTCAGTCTGCCTGTCAGTGAGTCCACCGATCGATGAGTCAAGCGTTCAGTCGGTCAGGCAGGCAGCCAGTCAGTCTGCCAGTCCGTGAGTCCACCGTTCGATGAGTCAAGCGTTCAGTCAGTCAGGCAGGCAGCCAGTCAGTCAGTCAGTCAGTCAGTCTGCCAGTCCGTGAATCCACCGTTCGATGAGACAAGCGTTCAGTCTGTCAGGCAGGCAGTCAGTCAGTCAGTCACTCTGTCAGTCTGCCAGTCCGTGAATCCACCGATCGGTCAGTCAGCGTTCAGGCTGTCAGGCAGGCAGTTAGTCAGCCAGTCTGCCTGTCAGTGAGTCCGCCGATCGATGAGTCAAGCGTTAATTCTGTCAGGCAGGCAGCCAGTCAGTCAGTCTGCCTGTCAGTGAATCCACCGATCAATCAGTCAAGCGTTCAGCCTGTCAGGCAGGCAGGCAGGCAGGCAGGCAGGCAGCCAGTCAGTCAGTCAGTCAGTCAGTCAGTCAGTCAATCCGTGAATCCACCGTTCGATGAGTCAAGCGTTCAGTCGGTCAGGCAGGCACCAGTCAGCCAGTCAGTCAGTCAGTCTACCATTCCGTGAATCCACCGTTCGATGAGTCAAGCGTTCAGTTTGTCAGGCAGGCACCAGTCAGTCAGTCAGTCAGTCTACCATTCCGTGAATCCACCGTTCGATTAGTCCAGCGTTCAGTCAGTCAGTCAGTCAGTCTGCCTGTCAGTGAGTCCACCATTTGATGAGTAAATCGTTCAGTCTGTCAGGCAGACAGCCAGTCAATCTGTCTGCCTGTCAGTGAGTCCACCGTTCGATGAGTCAGTCAGTCAGTCAGTCTGCCTGTCAGTGAATCCACCGATCGATGAGTCAAGCGTTCAGTCTGTCAGGCAGGCAGCCAGTCAGTCAGTCTGCCTGTCAGTGAGTCCACCGATCGATGAGTCAAGCGTCCAGTCTGTCAGGCAGGCAGCCAGTCAGTCAGTCAGTCAGTCTGCCTGTCAGTGAGTCCACCGTTCGATGAGTCACCGGAATCAGTCAGTCAATATGTCAGCCTGTCACTCAGCAAGCGTATCAGTGAGTCGATCAGTCAGTGCAGGTCACTGAACTACACGTTTTTATCTAAGATACAATTGATGAGCTGCCATCGTACACGATTTGGATACTGATTGATTTCTTTCGGGGGGCACCCGTGGCTCAGTTGGTTAGCGCTCTAGCACAGCGTAATGACCCAGGAGTCTCTCACCAACGCGATCGCTGTGTGTTCAAGTCCAGCTCATGCTGGCTTCCTCTCCGACCGTAAGTGGGAAGGTTTTTCAGTAACCTGCGGATGGTCGTGAGTTTCCCCTGGGCTTTGCCCGGTTTCCTCCCAGCATAATGCTGGCCGTCGTCGTATAAGTGAAATATTCTTGATTACGGCGTAAAACACCAATCAAATAAATAAATAAATAAATATTTATTTCGCCTATATACTCGACCAGTTGTTTTAAGGATCCACCCTTAATTTGTGCCATTAAGGCCATTGTTCAACAAACTGGATGATTTGTTTACTTGATTGGCAATACTATCATAGAGGGGTGCAGTGTGCTTGGCGACATTGTGCTATCAGTGGTCTGTGGAGCAATCCAGTCAGTTCGTCAGCCATCCAGTCAAGCAGGCCGTCAAACAATCACCCAGTAAATCATTCAACCAGTCAACCAGTCAGTTATTTAGTCAGCTAGTCAATCTATAAGCCATTCAGTCGGTGAGTGAGTGAGTGAGTGAGTGAGTGAGTGAGTCAGTCAGTCAGTCATTTATTAGAGTCATTCTAACGATCAGCCAGGCAGTCAGTCAGTCACTGAGTCAGTCTGTCAACCAGTTAGACAGATTGTCAGTCAGCTCGTCGGTCATTCAGCTAAACAGTCAACCAGTCAGTTAGTCAGCCAGTCAGTCCGTGAGTCCATCAATTGACCACTCATGAATTCAATCTGTCTGTCAGTTAGTCAATCAATAGAGCACTGACTTGCACATTTTTATCAATGACAATTTACCAACTATCATGGTATACGACCTGTGTATTGATTTAATTATATCGGCTATATAATCATTCAGTTCTTTTAATGACCCACCCTTCATTTTTATTGGTATTCCTCAACAAATTGTGTAAGGCGCTCATGTGTTTTTTTTTATGTTTTCGGTAATAAAGTCCTGAATGTGTATAGTTTTCTTCAGAACGTATAGATTCCCTGTCACTGTCCAAAGGGCCTTGGGGACAAGTCACAAAAACTGACCGCCATCGCAGAAGAAATATTCTTGAGTATGACACTAAGCAGCACCCCTGCTAAATGTTCCCCAAAATAATTAGATGCATCCATGTGACGCGCGTAAACTTTGTCTGAATCGTGTACGCCCGCTACCCCTTTGGTGATCAGGAACGATTCCTCTTAGATAGCGTACATACCTTATTTCACAGCGACAATCACAAATGTGGTATTTGTTAATAATAACTCTCACTTTCTTTACGCAGAAACAACGGCGATTGGTTAAATTGCCGGAAGGAAACCAAGGAAACCGCATCGCTTTGGCAGATAACCGTCGTTTTAGTCTCACCCGCCTTAGATAAAGTAGTTCACAACACGTTCTACTCTGGCCCAATTATTGTCATGGATACGTTGTACATATATGTCGGTGTTATCGGTAGGAAACCAGTGGTACCGGAGAGAGTTTTCATCGGTTTGATTGAAACTCTTTTTATTTTTGTAGGTATTTAACGCACGTGGAACAGAGAAACAGGTGGTCGTGTCTTTTATGTATAACAGTGGGTCTTTTTCGAACCAACAAACCTAAGCATTTGAAGATAAATCATATGAAGAAGCATTAACTCGTGGACGCTGGGAGGAAAATGGACAACGACTGTTAGTTTGAATGCTCAGTAGTCAATGTCATGTTTATTACAGGACAGATATACCTACGAACGTCTCTTAGCGTCCAGTCGGAGGTTTGAACGATTGCGGTCATATCAGTGGCTGTGGCGCCTCTGATGTCTGTTACGTCTGCGACCTCCGCGACGTTTGTAGCCACGGTGACGTTTGTAACCACGGTGACGTTTGTAACCACGGTGACGTCGACCACGGCCCCATTTACGTGGAAAGCGACGGACGCACTTGGCAAAGCAGTTACAGTACCGTCTGAAAATAGAAAAGAATAAGGATGTATTGTTAAGTATTCTTGTCTGAATTACTGCAGTTAAAAAGGCCTCTATGCCGCATACCCTTAGAATAAAATCAGTCACTGCTAAGTTAACATGGCTGACTGTCGTTTTATTGCCACCAATATGTATTTTTTGGCTAAACGAATCTACCATCTGAGCGCAAGCGCCTACAGTAGCTGGTATTGAATGTCTGTCGGTCACATCTTTGTCACACCATGTGATCTTCAAAAGGTAAAATGACCGAAGACGACGTTTGCCGTAAACTCCAAACTACTGTTGAAATGCGAGCGATTTATGTCAGACATACAAAAAATGTCTAAGGGATTCTGTCAATGTGGTGAGGATCAGTGCTATTGTTCTCAACATTGAGAGCCTACATCCGCTGAAAATGTCTCTGAGACTACTCACTTGCAGACTTTGAAGAAGCCACAGTGGTAGTGAGCACACGGATCTTCACAGGGCTGAGACAACGCGCTGTTGGGACAACCTGGAAAATGGTATTGAACACACACTGTAAATATGTGAGTTTATGCATACTGAGAGAAGCTTCTGGGCACATTTCTATAGCCCTGTCACAAGGCCGAGCTTCGACTGTTTTGCTCTTTAAAAGAATGTAGAAGACATTTAACTAGAACGATTACTAAATTGGATGCCACGACTCACTGCATATCGCTTCTATATTTCGGTTTTATTAAATCCGTTGCTTCTCCACAATGGGGCATTCGCCTATTACATAATAGTATTAAAAAAAGAATTACGGGCTGCAGGAAAAGATTTTGAAAAAATGAATACTATTCCATGTTGTTAATACATCACAACGTTTATTAATGGATAACAACTTTTGATTTATTTTTACCGACCTTTTGGTGTACATTCTTTATTAAGCATGTTAGAATGTGTATCGGAACATCGGTAAAAATAGATCAGAAGTTGCTATCCATAAGTCAGCTTCTTTATGCCTCTTCAAGAGCTGTTAATATATGTAGTTTTTAAGGCACTGACCTGGTAATGATTTTGTCTACAGTATTTCTGAAAGGAGTCGCCAAGGTAACAACATTCAACCAAACGCTATCGGTAATATTTGTAAAACAGTCTCGTTTCAGAGATAACTTTTAAACGACAGCTATCAGTAACAATTGTAAAACGGTCAAGTCCGGCCTAGAGCTATCAGTGGTACATCCATTCTTTCTTTAATTGGCAGTATCATACTACAGATGGGCTTAATTCGTAAGCTTAATATCAGTGGCCATATTAGTGACAGTATATACGTACATTTTCCGTCAATACAAGTGCATCCCCTCTCACACGTGACCCGCTGTGAAGAAGCAGACAAACATAGCCCCATAAATACTTCATAAAAGTCAATAGAAAGATACGTTCCAAATAAAATCAATGTTGTGATATTATTTACCTTAGGGTCATAATCAGCATCGTCGTTAGTTTTGTTACTATTGTTGTTTTTATCAGAGTTATTATATTGTTATGACCTCATACCAAAGCTATGGACGACGTATCTGTAACGCAAGACAGTATATCTGGGAACAAGGAAGACCCCAGAGCTGGGTCATTTTTCTCACCTCACATTTCGGGTCTTTGCAACGGCACGTTGGGCAGCCATTTTTGTCGATGACATAGCCAGTTTTACACGGCTGGCACTCACATTTTGGACATACAGGGCCTGGCAATGTGTACAACAATGAGAGCGTGTTTACTTTCCCGGGACCATGGCATGAAGGTCATCGACAGTTTATAAACTAAGGCAAAATAGCGCTGGATGGCAAATTTGTGTCCAGCGAACAATCTGAAAGGGCACTTGGGGCAGAGTTAACAATTTATTATCTGTAAGGAGGTAAGAGCAATCATGACGCGCTGAGTTCATGTTTATGAAGTTCATGTTTAAGATAAAGCCTCTGGTTATCGTTTCAAACTGGTCGTAGTGAACGAAATATTGAGCAGCATTCTGTCAACATGAAACATAGGAAGCCCGTGTGACAAAAACATATATTTCCTCCCGGAAGATAACGCTGAACATACCGACACATTTTCCAAACTTGCAAACTTCGAAAGCTCCACACACCACGTCCTGAAATCAGAAATCAATCCAAGTAAAGGGGAAAAATGATATACGATGTAGGATGTTGACAAACAAATTATAGAAAACAGAAATAATCTAACATTACGCCGGTTTGGTTTTTGTTTGACATTATTAACAAGAGCATTCCCCTCACGACACATCGGTTAATTTGACTGGGAGAGAAAACATAGATACAGTTTGACTGTCGACCTCATTCACGCAGTAAGCCAAGTACACAAATCCATTTCAGGCCAGTGAAACAATGGAAAACATCAGATTTCCAGGCAGATCTTCATTCATGAAATTTATTAATGAATGCCGGGTTCCTCCCCGGTCATACGTGAGTATACCTGCCAGCAGCCTGCGGATGGTCTAAGCGATTTCTCTCCACCACAACGCTGGCCGCCGTCAGATATATGAAATACTCTTGAGTGATTGGGTAAAACAGAAATCACAAATAAATATATCGCCAGTGTATGTAGAATATGAGGCTCAGTATATAATGGGTAGGGCAAGGCTTGTGTGTAAGCTACATAAATGCTTATGTGTACGCTACATAAATGCTTGTGTGTACGCTACATAAATGCTTGTGTGTACGCTACATAAATGCTTGTGTGTACGCTACATAAATGCTTGTGTGTACGCTACATAAATGGAAGACGATTTAATGATGTCCAAGGAAATTTGTGCTAACCAGCTCAATAGCCCGCGAAGAGCCCCAGAATGCCTAAGGTCACCAAAGAGCCCAGAAAAGTGCAGGGAGCGAAATCTCAATGACTCCCTGTCCGAGAATGAAGTTGAACTAATATCCAGTGTGGCCGTGGGACTGAAGGACAAGTATCGTAACCCCTAGCCCTGAAAATCGTATTCAAATTCCCCAGCGACGGATTATGTATACGTCATTTCCGTTACTCATTTTCGCTTACCTTACATGGGTCTACGCACTTGCAAACATCTATACCGCACTTGTCCCTGGCAAAACCATAAGACCAATTCTTAGAAGAGTTTGCAAGGGCGTCTGTAAAATAGATGGAGCCAACAATATTCTATAAAAAAAAGTCTATAGTACGATGTGGAAATGGCAAAATGGCAAAATATAATGTCGTCCCTCAAACCAATAAAACACAAATAACGTGCAATACATTTTATGTGCCATTTATCCAAAATATACCGACGCCAATAAATAAGATAATGGGATGTACAGGGGAAAACAAAGTCTTAAATGATAAGGGTAGGGCAAACCCAAGTAGAGTGCCCGAGGTGGACTGATAAATTTGTCACTTATGACGTACTGACTGAAGAAGATAAGTGGTATTCAACGAATGCTAGACTGCGCAATGGACAACATTATCGATCGCTTCTTGTCCCCAAACATCCACATGCCGCAAGAAGCGGAAATCTACAGAAACTCTGCCCAAGGATGGGTTTGAACGTGCACCTCGTTTCCCGTTATAAAACCTATCCGATTTTGCTTTTAGAAGTATATTAGCATTCGTTGAATCGCATTATTCGTTGAATCGCATTGTTCGTTGAATCGCTTTATTCGTTGAATCGCATTATTCGTTGAATCGCATTATTCGTTGAATCGCATGTATGACTGGCAATTACGGTACAGTGAGCAATCCGGTTGAATACATCCTACCAAAGATTTTAAAAATGGTAATTGCTGCTGCCTGGCTTGGTGCTCAGCACTGAGAGGAGAGAGTAAGGAAACAGGACTTGTTAACCCGGTGTCAGTATAATGTGACTGGGCGAGGTGTCATGGCTGAAAGTACGGCGTTAAACCGCAAGCATTTATTCATTCATTCGTATTATAACAAGTGGAGTAGAGTTCAAGTGGAAAACACTGGAGTTGTCTCATATCCAGAATATTGGTAAACCTTCCGTCATCCGATGCCAGAGCGACGACCCAGACTACTGATCCATGCATTAAATATGTTTTAACGGATAATAGTCACTCACCAAACTGGCAAGCGTGAGCAAAAAGCTCTGGGTTATAAACAATAACCCATGGAACATTTTCGCCAGTTAGTAGTCCACCAGAGAACGTCGGGATTTCTGGCGGGTTGTCTTGCCAATTCAAATAGTTGACGTCCGACATGTCCGACCATGTATATTCGTCTTCAGTCCTCGTTAGTCCTATACATATACAACGATATTAACACCAGAGATACCCCAATATTCCGCAATATTTAATTTTCATACAGCGTTTTGTTATAAACGGTTCATGAATGTACAAACCATGTTAACTATCAACAAATTCACACTTCGTCTTAAGAAAAGCTCAGAGTGTTCCGTACTGGAATTACTAATTAAACTCGAAGTACTTATAGCTAGTAACACTGCACGAAAATGCCACATTCGAAAGACATCTTTTTCTCATCATCGCTTTACTTTCTTGTACATTGAATGATATAAAGTCATCTAAAGCGATATTAAAGATTCTTAGGAACACAATCGGTTTTCTATATCCTAGCGCATATCAAAGCAATTTCCCACAGAAAGTTCTTTAACTTGGGCAACAACAAAAAACTATAAAACTTTATAGAACATGCTTAGCTAAGTAAGAAACCCTGGGAACCAAACATGTAGGTATATTTTCAGCGAGGATTACTTCTGTTTTGAGGAGTGATCTACTTGAGAAATCTTTCTAATTTTAAACTGCTTTGTATACATGTGTACCATGAGGACCCCAGGTTTAAACGAAACATGTTAGAGTTGCAAATATTTCTTGGACGTAATTTTACAATACACAAAGACCAGTCCGTATTCTAATAAATTTCCCGAACTATAATTACATTTTACATCTCTAAATAGTTCCTCCTGCAATACTTCACTGACTTACCCATCCAAGCAACTGGCCCTCTGAACTACGTGTTCAGATATGCCTGAACAAGATCTTGTTCAAATTGGGTATGAATGCTGAGCGGGCTGCCACCCCTTATTTCACAGTTCCTTTCAAAATCTATGTGGGATGAACGTTGGTTGTATACCCGAACACACTTCTCCCCCATCAGAATTGAGCGATCTGGACACAATAGCATAGCTAAAAGCAAAACAATACCATATCACGATATATGGGAGTCTCGACGGTTGACGAAAGACGAAATCTCGAGACTTGCACCTTATCGGATAAAGTAGCAAGAGTGTGTACGTCTCATTATTTTTAACGAAATTCACGACGAGAAGCGATATTTCTCATCACATGAACACTATTTTCTGGACATGGTGTTAAACATAACAAAGCTCAGCAAAAGTAGTTCTGGCCGTAATGTGTTTACACACTTGGTCACGTGTTATCCATTCTTTCATGAAAGTTACGACAAAGCCTTTTTCGTCAAAGCAAACAAACAGCCTTTTTGGCAGCAGTATATGATGTACCGCCTCTTGATGCGACGACTATATTAAACAACAACGCCTCTACAGCAGGTAAGCCCTTCACTGAAATTTGTTTTACCAGGGACAAACCAAATTAGTTTCATTAGACCTGTATGCTTAGCGACTTGCCCAAAGCTCTGGTGTGTCGAAATACAATGATCATTGGGTCCTCGGCCAGATGGAAGCAAAATATAAACTTTCACCCGAAAAGACAACATAAGCTGTTTAATTTAATACTGGAGATATGATTTGTAGAAATAAAAATTCTCCTTAAACAAGACCGTGAATCAGAATGCAATAAAGAGGAATTCAATTTAATACACCGAGCCGTGTTAACACAGCTATGTGCTATTTCATACTGAGAAACCAGTTGTCAGATGACATGCTTTCTCTTTGTACGGGGTGTATTACTTATCGGTGTAAAACTGTAAACTGGCCCCTATTTAACAGGCCTTTCGAATCGATATTTATGCCGTTGTTTATTTACCAACTCATATGGATATACATTCTGTAGCAATAATTGTGAGTAAGCCTATAATATTGAGAAAACGAGACACGAGACATCCCTGTGCGGCTAGCGTTCATACCTGTTATGCCTCGTTTTAAAGCTGCAATTCACAGCGTGTAAGCCAGTTTCTTTGACAAGGGACACGCATTTGTCGGTTGTATTCTGATTTAGTCCATTCTTTGCCCAGCGCAGGTAATCCACAGGTGATAAATCTGACCAGGTATACTGACTGTCACATCCACCACACGTTAGCTCTCGTGACAAACCAGTCCACCAAGTCGCTGTGTCCAACGTTCCATTCAGCAAACTGTAAAGACATCGAGGTTTATATGTTAGCACCTACGAATATTTCCTGCATTTTCACACCTGCAACATTTACGGATTTTATGATATATTTTTAATAATTTTTACTTGACCAATTAATGGTTAACGTCGCATTCATAAAATTTTCACTTATACACTGACCTGATGTAGTAAATCGTAATAAGTGTTGAAGTGTCCGTGGTTTTTGGTGTCCAATTTTGGCTGCCATTGATGGGTCACTCTGACTCTGACTTTACATATGTGTTATTGTCATCATCTCTACCATGACTTATGTGATGATCTCTCAACACCACACTCAAACAACATAAAAATGTCTCACCTGTCGTTAATGAAATCCTCTTCCTCTTCTGACAGAACAGAGACCAGGTTTGCGTGGAGTGCGGTGCAGTGTATGTAGGACCCTACATACGACCTCTCTTCTTGTGAGGCGTGGTAACACGAATCCCCAAACCTCTGCCATCCTTTTGGGCAGACAGTTTCTTTGAAAGCTGAATTAAATAAAATTTACATTCAACCGACATTTAAATACTGACGCTTCTCAGCCATAAGGGAATAAAAAACAAAAACAACTACGTTCAAACGCTATTTTTTAAAGGAAGTTTAGTCTGAATGTGACGCTCCAGCGACCTGAGAGTTTTTAGTGATTTTCATTTTTACCAACAAAGGATATATATATATATTATTACCGTAGTTAGTACAGCAGATAGGTAAATCATACAGGAACGAATTCCATAAATAATAGAATCTAACACATCGCCTAATATATCACAACCGCGACCTGGTTAGCGTTGGTTAGCGCGCAAGGGCAGCGTAAGGACCCGTGAGCCTCTCAACAATGCGGCTGCTATGAGTTCAAGTCCAGCTCATGCTAGCTTCCTCCCCGGCCGTAAGTGGGAAGGTCTTCCAGCACTCTACGGATTCTCGTGGGTTTCCCTAGGGCTCTGCTCGGTTTTCTGCTACAATAATGCTGGCCGCCGTCGTATAAATGAAATATTCTTGATTATGGCGTAAAACACCAGTGAAATAAATAAATCAAATAAATAAACAACCGCAAAATTCACACTAGCTTACTGAATAAATATGCGCCATTTTGAGACATTCTGAATGCTCTCTTCAGATGTTTACCATTATTGTCAAAAGTTGGTATAAAATATAATATATAAAAATATAATATATAAAATATATGTTAAGTGGAGAGTATGAGACATACATGCAACAAAAAGCGATGTTGTTGTTGGCATTTCAGTTGAGCAGTACGTCCACACATTGTAGTACAAGCCAATGGTTGTCAAACTGAGTACGGGATGCATTATTACCCCAGTGTAATACAGAGCTTTTGGTCTCTTTTCACAACAGGGCAAAAGAGTCGAAAGCATCCTAGGAATTGTATGGATTTCTGATTTTTTGACTACAGGCACAAAACGCACGCGCACTCTAAATGGCAATGGCGCTGTTCATCCAACCAGGGCCGCTACATGTAACATGCTGAGGAGGGGCATATTCAATGCAAATTCAGATTTATTTGAACCATGACGGTTTTGTTCCAGTCTCTTTTTTGGCATTGGTTCGCATTGATATTAAATGAAACCATCATTAAAACTTTGTCCACTTTCCACTCAGTGAACCAAGCGGGTCTGACCTTTTTCACCATCACTGGCGCACAAACAGTTGGTAAATAACTCATTCTATCAGTCTCAGCCATGATCAAGACTCTATGTGTCGAAACAGACACTGGTATACCAGGCGTCAATGTAAACAGATTCTTCCGGGTCAACAACCGCAAGGCCAGTTCACTAAACAACGTTTTCCACAAACCACAAAAGGACTAAGAAAATATACTTAGTAAGACCAAGAAAGTGCCAACTTAGTCCATAATCATGCAAAGAGAAGCAGTAAGATTGAAATGATGTTAAGGAATACTTTAGTTGAATGAGTGATGTCAATATTTAAATCGTGCTATTATAAAAGTTGTGGATAATAAAATATGTATCTTTGATTGCAACTGTTGAGGCAAGGCGACTGGAACACTTTGAGAGTATTCATGCACGATCATACCAGGATCCAGGAATGCGTCAACAACTACCTCAAAAACACAGACCTTACACGCTTTACACCCAACAAAAATCTGTGCCTGGAAACAGACATTTGTATACCAACCTTCTACAAAAAAGAACGCTCCCCTTTTTTTAATGGCAAAGCCAAATCCACAAAAAACGAGATATAACACAAACCACTAAAAATAAAAGTACGAAATAGAACGGAATCACGCAAAGAAAAGCAGTCACATTTTTCAGTGATGTGGAAAGACGCAAGGTATGTTCTAGGTGACTGAGTAAAATCAGTATTCAAATCGTGTACCATGCTGCGGCCCTCTTGTGGCCTGATCAGGCACGTCACCCTAAAACTCAAACGATGAACATGACGTTTCACAGCAAACGGGTTGGAACAATGTTGAGAAGGAATGAGGTAACCTCAGCAGTAGTCATCCAAGCTGTCACATGAAGAGATACCGTGGACGATACAAGTAAGCGGTGGCAGCTACTTAATGTACTTTTCATAACATTCCCCCATGAACTTTGCAGACACTGAATATGACTATTTGTAAGGATATTCGTGATGTAAATGATAACAAAACTGACGGATAAAATCTGAGTTGCATGCATGGTAATTTATATCGCCATGTTGACGTCAGGTCGGGTGGACTCTATTCTGAAACAAGGCGTCAGAACAGACATTTGTATACAAGTCGTCAGCCATGATGGATATTCCAGGTCACTAATCCCAAGGACAACGTTCAGCACATACCATCAAAAACAAAGAAAGTTCATAAAGTACTAAATTAAGACGGATTTATGCTAAAAGGGGCAGTCAGCAGATTTTAGTCAACTGGCGTTGGGGAAAAGGTTTTATCTCTGATAACTTAATTCAAGATTTTTTATCTCTGATAACTCAATTCAAATTTTGCCATCAGTCATTATAATGGAAATAAGGAATGACAGTGACCACAGGCGGACTATAGCTCTACCCGTCATCTGTCAGTTCATTAGCCCGTTAATCCGTCAGTCTGCCTCAGATGATTTCACTGGATTTTCTTCCTAACCGATCATTGTTTCGAATGGAACTTCACACCTATCTTGGAGGATGGCCATCACATAGCAAATGCAGGATGGTCCTACCTCCAGAAATCTAATTGGCAATATACTACAACTGTGTGCCATGTTTCATGTTGCTATCGTCAAATGCCCAATTTTCCTACATATCTGCAGTACTATGTAACATGCGTGTCAACGTTCGAAAGCCAACAACAGAAACCTGATATTAATATCAGTGAACTATATGTAAAATATCTTCAACGTCACATTTCATATGTCAAACAAAATTAGTCGTCTTTAACTCACGTTTGCTACACACAAATCCGTATAGTAGGTTACATTTACGCGCTGCGAAGGTGTAACCCGCCCCTGTGGTCTTTTCAAGACAAACACAGTCTCTTGAGTGTTTATCGATCTCTGTGGGCTCCCCATCCCTCCAGTTTGTGTAGTCAGACGCGGTGTTGTCGTTCCAGACGAATTGACCTAAGAACAGTTAACATGATTTGTATTAAACAAAGCATATATAAAACGCAGATCCAAGAACAGAACGAGTATGTTGTATTCGAGTCAGTTTGTAGCACTTTTGCAGACGTCCGTGATGACAAATGTGTTGCCCCACAGACGCACATCGAGCGCATGACAAAAACCCACGTATAAGCTCCGGTATTTATTTGCGGTAAATTTTCCACAACAAATAGCCAGTTTTATCCACTATTAAAAAGACGCTCCGGTATGGCACGCCACTAATATATATCTATTTGAAAGGACAGTGAGTCTACACTTGAAAGTATTCGTTTTTATGTTTCATATACCGCCACATTTAAGCGTACTGGAGGTCAACTTTTTGTTTTGGTCGGACGATTAAAAAACCTCATTTCCGATGGACGCTTCAGACAATTTAAAATATGTGTAGAGCGATACCATTTATAAAAAGTCTGAAGTAGACATTCATATTCTTTCAAAGCTTTATAACTTTCATGGAAGTATCTCTAGACAAAAAAACTATTTTTAGGACATTGAAATTACGTAAATTCAATACCCTGTAGATCAAAAACTATGATAGCCAGAAATTTATACTTTGTACAAAAATAGTAGCCCCTAGATAGGCTCTTAACGTGTGGTTGAACCATTTAACCTTCAGGAGATACTTTTCTTGCTATATGTGTTTAAATGACATCACTGTTTCAAAAGTGGAAATTTAAGCCCCTTTATGCTAACCTAGACTAAGCAGATTACTAGGCCACCAAATGCTCTTCAGCTTCCTATTTAACTGTCCATTTTTTCTCCAAAAGGGCTATGTATGTTAATTTGTCAGAATCGCCCCTGTGCTGAATGCCTGCCTCGACATCGTAATGTCGCCAACTCTTTTGTACTGAACCAGAAGCTGAAAACCATTCGAGAAGATTGCTTGGAAGCTCTCTAGTTGATTTATGCTATTGTGTGCACTGTTTTACAAGGGAGTGCCCCGAGTAAACTATCCCGTCTCAACAGCTACCTGGGGAACCTATTGATTTACAGCTGCAGCCGTTAGAATTGGGCGACGATTTCATTGGCTAGAGAGGCTGGTCGGCTGTGACGACAAAACGTTTCTAGGCACCTTACTTCAGTGGATGAAGCCTACATCCTGTAATGAGTACATACCTTCATATCCTCTGTCACTGTACCCAATCCAGGCACGTGATATACCCTCGGCAATGAATATACGTCAAAGGAACTCCATGGAACTCTCATCAAATACAGACGCTAAGTCTCCACCTTTATCTTGACAAAAATCGGTAGCCTCTTGGAACGCCATAAGATTGGAATTTTCAATTGAGTAACAGCAATCCGCATGTCTGTGAGGAAAATCTGGTGGGCAAGACACTGAAAGGGAAAGCGACTAGAAGCTTCAAATATCTGATCCAAGACCGTTAGATGGGTGTGATTGTTGGGAATGTTATTTGTGTACGGGGCCCTGGGATAGACATCAAACATTATGAGGGACACACGGAAAGAAATGTAGGGAAAACACGCCTCCAAACGAAAAGAATAAAGATTGCCTTGCAAAATCTGATCAGATCACTTATAAAGACATTATAGCGCTAGATAAATGTTGCATTGAATCAGGCCTGAAGATGCACCAAGGGCGTGTTCCTTATTTAGCATTTGGCTGATGGACCACAGATAAGTCTCTGTTAAGGCCTCTCTATTTCCCCCAGTACCCGGACTATTTCCCCTGCACACAGTCTTTCTGACATGAGTAGGATGTACCGCTTTTCCGATAAAGCAAAATTTATATACGAACAATTTCAGTAACTGCTATTCTAATTCAATCAACACAACAAATCTCAGGGAACTTTTTTGGCTCTCTGATAATCTGTTTAGAAAAAAGAATTCTAATGTTACCTATCAGTGATAAACATAACAGTCTAAACACACAATTTACTACTCCAAACAAAATATATTACCGACTCCACAAATGGAAAGCAAAATCCCTTTTCCATTCGAACTAAAAAGAACATTTCCTGTCCAGTATTAAGTCCTTGAAACAAGTCAAAAAAATCACAGATTTTACATGCTAGAACACAATATAACCGCAACTTCATCTATGACTTATTACCTCCTTTCCCGGCTGTTTGTGCTAATGATTTACACGTCATGTACTCACCTTCCACACTGTACTCACCTTGTGCGCTGACATCCTGCAGCAACACTGAAACAAAGCATGTTAGGCTTGACATTTTCGGTCATCCGAAAATTGTATACATTTATACAAACATTATTGTACAAATGACAAACAATGTCATGGACGTGAAAAATCTTGAATATTGAGTGAAACAATAAAACAACTGCTTCGTACACATACTACTAACTGCAGTGATGGGAATTAATAAATAAGATTGATTTATTTATTTCATTGTGTTTTTTACGCCGAACTCAGGAATATTTCACTTATACAACGGGCGGCCAGCATTGTGGTTGGAGGAAACGGGCAAAGTACAGGGGAAACTAATGGACCATCCGAAGGATGTGACAGGGCCTTCGCACTTACGGCCGGAAAAGCCAGGATGAGCTGAACTTCACCTCACGGTGACCACATTGGTAAGAGGCCCGAGAATCATTGTGTCACGCTGGCGCGTAAAAACCTAGACCACGGAGGTCCTGAATAAGTAAGACAGAAGTATTGTATACAGTTACACTTAAGTACGTAAGGAAATCAAACATACCTGTGGCAATCTACAGGAAAAGCAATACAGGGATTCGAGTCATGACTTGATGGTTGACCAACTGGGAACAGAACGAGACAAAATTTACGTTAAGCCACACCACGAAAACTAAAAACAGTGTGTTTTTTCCGAGTCAGTTCAGAAGATAACACACATAAGATACATATCAATCCTGCTATTCCTGTTATAAATGTAAATACATGTACTGATCAATGTCGTATAAACGATCTGTTCATTGTAACAGCAATACAATAATTATAACAAGCCTTACCTTTACATGCCAAAGAATCTCTCTGCATTGAAAGGTGTGTCTCAACCAGCTCTCCAAATGTGCTGGTGGAAATGACGACTTACCGATGTGAACTCCTCTTTTCAAAACAAAATCCATGCACGTGTGGCATACTTACACATTCCAACCGTTTTCTTTCTTCTTCTAAGATTTTCAGTTTGGATGTAACAAACCGTAAAATGGCTTTTTTAAGATAATGGAGTTTCGAGGAAATTCTGAAGATTATCTTTTGATCACATCTACACGCTCCCAACTTTTCCTTTTGATCTTCTGGCACAGTTGGATGAAATTAAAAAAAAAACAGCGTTTTAAAGTCATCATAGCCGAGGTGCTCCTGGTTGTTTTGGGTTGCTACATCACACAAATAACTTACATTGAACTGATATTCAAGACAAAGGAAATTCCACGAAACAGAATACATTACGTTTGAATGTATAGTAAAACAAACTGAGTTAACACAGAAAATGATCCACACTTTGCTCCAGGTGGCTACTTTAACCCCTCTCTTTATACTGGGCTGGCGGGTATATTATCTAATTTAATTAATTATATATCTAAGGACAACAAATGGTAAACTATACACCGATTCACGCCATGTCCAATAAGTTTTTTCTAAACAATGTCTGCGACCGAAAACTGGTGTCATCATCGTCTCTTACCTCTCACCTCGCCCGCATACACAACACCCCAGGTATCATTTATTCGTTAATGGCACACCAGCCCCGCATTTACGACACGTCAAACCTCGTCTTAAAAGGCGTCCGTTTTCAAGTTTAACCCTCATGCGCCATCTAGCAACGACAGCCTTTTCAACGCCCTGTGGTGCAGGTAAAATGACTGCTGCTTTAGGAATGACTGCACTCCGACCACTTCCACTCATTACACCAACCTCCCCCTCCTCCCTCCTTCATTTTGAAGTTCAAACTTTCCTCGATATGCCGTTATCCAATAATGGATTAGCGAATCATTCGATGATCCATTTATTCCAAACATCAATCATTCATTCCGCAAAGAGGCCTGCCACTTAGTCAGTAAAGCCAATCAGGCAATCAATCAGGTGTTCATTCATTTATTGAACGAACCAATCAATCAATCAATCAATCAATCAATCGATCGATCAATCAATCAACCTATTGATCGATCAATTGGCCATTTAGTCAACATACAGTCAGTTAGTAAATCAATCAGCTAATAATTTGGCCAAAAACTCTGCCTCTTAATCTTTCAATCAATTCACCTATTTCAATTGATTGAGCGGGATTTAACTCTTTCGACCAGAACGCCGCAGACGAGATATCCTTTGTTTATGAAGTCACGCGGTTCAAAACAAAAATATCAAAAAGGATTATTTTAATGACAGGGGCCCTCCGTGGTTCAGTTGGTTAACACCCTAGCGCTCCAGCTCCAGCAACCTGCGCATGGTCGCGGGTTTCCCCGGGCTCTGCCCGGTTTCCTCCCACCATAATGCTGGCCGCCGTCGTATAAATGAAATATTCTTGAGTACAGCGTAAAAAACAATCAAATAAATACACAAATATTTCAATGAGAATCTATTTTGTTGAACACTATGTAAATTTAGTGTATAACGTTGAGGTGGTAACATGAAATACAACTGCATTTATGTTCACATATCATTGTACAAAAAATGGTGTCAAAAAAGACGTTTGTGTAAGAAATGTCAAACAAAAACGGATAGGTGTAGGAGGGTTAGGATTCCTGATGTAACATCTTTAGGATATTGTGAGATTTTTTGGTATTTTGTAGACGTATTAACTATACTCCAAAATGTATTGTCTATTATATCTTCAAACTGACAAGACATGACGTTTGTATATTTTTTTACCCAACATAAATTAAAGCCAGCAAAACAAGGCTGTACTACATCTAATAGTGACGATCACCAGAAATCTAGCCAACTGTCGTTTAGTAGCCTACGGTTTACGTATGTACTTGCTGGGCATCTCTTTTTACGTTGCAATTTTCGTTGTTATCATATGCACTTGTACAGTAATTTTGATGGCTATAGTGTCAGGTCAACATGTATTGACGCAAACTTCTACGCAGTATACAAGCCAACAAAACTTGACTATGTCTCGCGGGGTGTGGGATCAACCCCGGCCTTGGACAAAGAATTTGTGGAATCCCCGCATTCACTGTTCGGAGGGGCTGGCAGAAGATAGGCGGTAAACAACCATTCTGTGACGACATGTGCGATCTACTAATGATTGACGACCATTTGTC
Organism: Liolophura sinensis; assembly: GCF_032854445.1. Lineage (NCBI taxonomy): Eukaryota > Metazoa > Mollusca > Polyplacophora > Chitonida > Chitonidae > Liolophura > Liolophura sinensis. The sequence continues at coordinate 17,860,805 of NC_088296.1, forward strand.
CTCCACCAGTATGGTGAGCTTATTCTCAGTGTCTTATGTGAGAAAGTGCGAGGATAACCAGGCCAAGATCGATGGTTAACACCGGGCATGCTATTTTTCTTCATTCATGAAACTCAATGCCATGGAATTAGTCAATAATTCTTGACTAGGCCTATGGCGTAAACGACATTGAGATAAAAGAATATAAGCATACATTATCAACTGACAGGGCCTGCTGTCCCCAGTTCCCCATTGATTGGGGCTATTGATGCTAAGCAATATTTTACGATGACCCTCTCATTCCGCGAGTTATCTCAACTAATTAAAGGAATAACTTTTTAACACGTTTTAACACGTATTTTTTCAAGAATATAGGTATTTCACTTTATAAGCTGTACAGCACTGCACGTAAACAATTTTGTCTGTAACTTGAATAATCAGGCAGACATTCGTCACTCACTCAGTCACTCATTCAATGTTATCAGGGACCGCTTCCACGAAGCTTACTTAGCGTTAATTTGCCTTTAGCTAAGTACACTTAATATGTCTACAACATACGTTGTCATTTTAGATAAGGGGTAGCTTAGCTTAATGAGCTTAATTAAACTGGCCTCTGGCAACCAGAAAACATAGAATAGTTGATTTTAATGAGTGAAAAAGCTGCTGAGTATATGTCATGTGGAAACGTTTGAACAAAAGGTTGGAGATTGGGCAATGGTGATCATTTGAGGAGCCTCCATTTAAAATCGCAATTACATCCCATGCGTTATCTGAATCCTACTCTAGAACGTTATAAAACATAAAGAAATATTTCGAAGAGCATCTCCTCCCTAAAACAGTGGGATAACCCTGACGACCGCTTTCACATTAATACGAATACAAACGTTTCAGCCTCAAATAACGGTAATTTTGAAAGAGCATAGTTCTTGATCGTTTCCCATGGGCACCACAAGGGCACGAGTTTGTCAAAGGTGTATGGCGAATGAAGCTCAAAAGTACATGAAAATGCCCCCTGAACATCAAATATTAGCCTCACATTTGCGTTAAATGTTCTTCTTACACAGGTATCTATCGATCTTAATGTTTTTTGGTTGATTAACGCCCAAGTGGTTTCAAAGAGTTTTTTCTCTGGCTTTTAACATCTAGATTAGGCAATTTATTACCTCGACACGACAGATTTGTGCAACGTATCAAAGCATTGCTTAAAAAAAGTGAAAAACAAAAAAAGATAACTATCACGCAAAATCGTCTTTAAAGCATGTCAGGCTTCTATACTAGCGCTGAAGATTATGTGCTGTGTATCAAAATCGTCTATGTGCACCACAGTTATTATTTCTAATATAACAGTTTTTTTATATTATTTTCTGATTTTTCCCCTTTTTATGCGGAGGTGTTATCTGTAATTCATAAAAACAAAGAACAAACGTTTTGGTGTGTTTAATTTTCGCAGTTTTGATAAGTTCTGCAAATAAGAAAATCAGCATACTGTTACGGTATTTAAAAACAGCAACAGAAAACAGACTCAGTGACTCAATATTACAATGTAAACAATGCTTTATATATAAAATGAGACGTACAGTTTTACAGACAGTTCAACAACAACAACATAAAAAACATACACATCAGTATTACCGGTCTTTAAAAGTTTCCAGTTCACATTTGCCTCTCAAGGAACGTGTTCCAGGAGATCCAACGTAAAGACCATGGGATAAACACACAATTCACACAAGTCACAAATTGTCCTAGACAGGTACTTCGCCAGGTTAGCGAACGCGAACACAGTACACAGAACTGGAACAGTCAAGCCTTTGAATGACGTCACACCCGCAGAGCACAACACAGGGTAAATACAGGCATGGAGGTATAATCCACTTCAGATCAGTCACAGCTCCCGCAGAAGCTCACAAACGAGCCGTTCAGAGACGTAGAGTAATGTCACCTTGTGGCAAAACGAACGTCCTTTGCAAAACTGAAAACTTCAGTTTAGAGTCCTTGACGACCTTGTCGGTCAGGTGAGGTCAGCGTGTTAAACAAATTACACAGTCCACACTGTATAATCATAATAAAGATCCGAACACCAATAAACGTGACTTCCGCAGAAATTCACATAAACCAGACATCAGTACTACTGTGGTACACAAACGGTGCCGGCATAAAAATCTGTCCTCCCAAATGAAACTGGCATCACCAGCTCATATAAATAAAATGGACTCGATACGAGAGCGTCTCACACTCTCCTGGCTCCCAGTGGATGCAGCAAAAATACCTTCCCTCTGCACAGAAAACACGGCTTATATACGTGCAAGGTGGATTCAACTATTCTTAGACACAGAATTAACAGCCAATGAACATCCAGTTAAATAAACAGAGCATTGAACAAGGTGCTTTCGGCCAGGTCCGCGCTGTACATATATAACAGGGCCTGTTATGCTTTCACAAAGGTCCGCAGACTAACAGTACATGAAGACGTTAAATAGTCATACATAACACCCCCACCCTTCAGGGAAAGAAAGTTTTGCATAAAACTTTCTTTAACATATTCATAATCATGAATGATAATAACGTTTACCACAGTCTATAAAAACAAAGCTGCAGAAAACCAACTAGAAACGTGACAAACAATCAGCAATCACATTATCTTTCCCTTTTATGTGTCTAATCTCTAGATTAAATTCTTGCAAAAGCAAACTCCACCGTAACAATCTTCGGATTTTACCTTTTAGTTTGTGCAAGAAGGTCAAGGGATTGTGATCTGTATACACAACAATGGGGTAACTTGACGAAGTCACATACACTTCAAAATGCTGTAATGCTAGAATCAAGGAAAGACACTCCTTTTCTATTGTCGAATAATTTCTCTGGCACTTGTCAAATTTGCGAGAAAAAAAACATACAGGGTGATCAACGTGATCTGTTTCATTTTCTTGTAACAAAACTGCCCCAGCAGATATATCACTAGCATCAACAGCTAGCTTAAATGGTAAATTAAAATCAGGCGCTACAAGTATGGGGCCGCTGCTTAGCATGGCCTTTAATCTATCAAAAGATCTCTGACACTCAATGGACCACAAGAATTTAGCACCTTTCTTTAACAGCTGAGTTAATGGCTCACTAACAAATGAAAAGTTCCTACAGAACTTTCGATAATAACCTGCCATGCCCAAAAAACGCTTTAACTCTCTCTTACAACTTGGCACTGGAAAACAAGAGATAGCAACTCCACTAGGATGTACAACATTGAGATCAGTGCTATCTCTGTCTACATATGGCTTTAACATGTTAATGTGACAAAGTTGTCTAGATTTGCGCCGATCAGGAGTGAAAATAATATAATTGAGATCACTTAGCCTCTTGTCTACTACATAAGGTCCAAAATAACGAGCTTCAAGTGGCTTACCACTAACTGGAAGTAAGGCCAGTACTTTCTGACCAACTTCAAATCTGCGTCTTACTGTCTCTTTGTCATACTTAGTTTTCATACTCTTCTGAGAAGCTGCAAGATTCTCTCTGGCTAACTCACATACTCTGTTGAGCTTAGTACGAAAACTTGACACATACTGTAATAGGTTAACATTGTCACTATCACCAGACACAAACTTTTCCTTGAACAACTGTAGTGGACCACGCACAGTATGGCCAAACACAAGCTCAAATGGACTAAATCCAAGTGACTCTTGTATAGACTCTCTTACAGCAAACATTAACAAAGGTACACCCTCGTCCCAATCTTTCCCTGTCTCAAAGCAGTAAGTTCTTATCATACTTTTCAGTGTCTGATGGAATCTCTCTAGTGCTCCTTGACTTTGTGGGTGGTAAGCTGAGGACTTATACTGGCTAATACCTAGCTCATGCATAACTTGTTGGAAAACACCAGACATGAAATTTGAACCCTGGTCTGACTGTACTGACTTAGGCAGACCAAACATGGTGAAGAACTTAACTAAAGCCTTAATTACAGTCTTGGCAGTAATATTCCTTAGTGGAATTGCCTCAGGGAAACGAGTTGAAGTACACATTATGGTTAACATATACTGATTTCCAGACTTTGTCTTAGGTAGCGGACCAACACAATCTATTAAGATTCTACTGAATGGCTCACCAATTGCAGGAATAGGCCTCAAGGCTGCCTTGGGGATTGTCTGGTTAGGTTTCCCCACTAACTGACATGCATGACAAGACCTGCAAAATTCAGTAACATCTTTCCTTATTCCTGGCCAATAAAAATGACTGAGAACCTTATGATAGGTCTTATTAACACCTAAATGACCTGCTAACGGCGTTTCATGCGCTATGGTCAGTATGTCTTTACGATAAGACTTGGGCACAACTACCTGATGCTTAATTGCCCATTCATCCTCCAACGAAACATCGGGAGGCCTCCACTGCCGCATCAATATGCCAGACTTGACATAGTAGTAGCATGGGTCAGGTAAAAAGATTCACCATCTTTAGCTGCGTCATTAAACAAGCAAGAAATACTTGGATCACTGTGTTGTTCAGCAATCAACTCAGTCCTACAAAATGGCTGATCACCACTAACAAAATTAGTATCTACTTCCTGCTGGCTGTCTAATTTGGAAGAATCTCCATCCAACATGTTGTTGAGAAAAGTCTCACTCAAATCAACAGTACTACCCTGGTCTGTACTGACTTTTCTAGACATAGCTCTTGTAACAACACAGGACGGATATAAACCCGCTATCTCGCTTTCAACTGGCTCTGTGACTGAATTCAGTAAAGGCTTATCAACCATTAAGGAATCAACAGTAACTTTATCATGTGCCAAGTCATTTCCCAACAACAAATGAATACCCTCAAAAGGTAATGAAGACTTAATGCCTACCCTGACAGGTCCAGATATCAAATCTGATGACAAATAAATATCATGAAGGGGAACACTGACAAAGTCACTAGACTCTACGCCTCTAATAAGGGCACGAACCCCAGAGTATGACTCTTCAGAAAAGGGCAGAGTATTCATCAACAACAGAGACTGAGATGCCCCAGTATCCCTTAATATCTTTATAGGGGTAGCACAAGACATGTCGCTTCTAAGCGACACTGAACCAGAATTGATAAACGGAGCGAAGCTATCCATAGAGCATTTGGGAATCTTATCCAATCCCGTATCAGCTAACTCAGATCTGCTTTTAACTGCTGATGTAACTTCTGGCAATGTTTTGTGCATTGCAACACAAAGACCTGTGGGCTTAGACTCATTCTGAGCTTCCCGTATCCTTTTCAACTTGTAACATTCACTCATCACGTGACCTACCCGCTTGCAAAAATTACAAGTGACCCTATTTCGAGGACTACCATTCCAATCTGAACTACGTGAACCATGAGCTGTAGAACCATTGGAGCCTGGTGTAGAACTCTTCTGTATAGAGCTACCTCTACCTGTTGCATGTGACTGGGTATTTCTACGTATAAATGAATTAAATGGCTTACCCGTGTATGTAACCTTATGTGTCAAGGAATAATCATCAGCTAAACTAGCCGCCTCTTCAAGTGTACTCGCCTTCTGCTCATCAATGAACACCTTTACATCATTATGAATACAACGCTTGAACTCTTCTACCAGCACAAGCTGACGCAAACTTTCAAAATCCCTGCCTATTTTCTTGGCTATACACCAGCGATCAAACAACTGCTCCTTAGCTCGACCAAACTCAACGTATGTCTGATCTCTACCTTTTTCACAGTTACGAAATTTCTGGCGGTAAGCGTCAGGCACCAATTCATAACCCTTCAAAATTACCTCTTTCACATAGTCATAATTGGAAGCATTCTCTACACTTAACTGAGTGTAAATTTCCCTGGCCTTTCCAATTAGCACACTCTGTAATAACATAGTCCAGAACTCTTTAGGCCACTTCAAGCTATTTGCAATTTTCTCAAAATGCAGAAAATACTTATCCACCTCTTTTTCCTGAAAGGATGGAACTAACCGAATGTACTTGGTCACATCAAATCCTGTACCCTGTCTACCGGAAGGACCCGGTTTCTCATCTCTCTCTACCTCTAACTTTTTCATTTGGAACTCCAATTCTCTTTCCCTCTCTCTTTCTTGCCTCTCTCTCTCCTCTCTCTGCACTTCCCTCTCCCTTTCCTCTCTCTGCACTTCCCTCTCTCTTTCCTCTCTCTCTCTCTGCATTTTCAACTTTTCTAACTCTATCTCATGTTCCCTCTCTTTCTCTCTCTCCTCTTTCTCCAATCTCAACTTTAACTCAAACTGCTTAAACTTAAGCTCGGCATCAGACTGACCCTCGAACTCATAATCAGATAATGCAGAACTATCAAACTTCCCTATCTCCACTAAATGTTGCAACAAAGTATACTGCATATCTCTTTTCCTCCATGAAGACTTTATGGACAAACCTAAAAATGTCCCTAACTTAACCAAGTCTTCCTTCTTTAAACTCTCAAAAACATCCTGATCGGGCGCATTAACAAACTGTTTAGGATCAAAATCTCCCATTGTAAATATTTAGCCACTGAATCATTCACCGTTAAAATTAAGCAATCGCTTCTCACATGTGTTTAACTTCAAATATCCGGTGCAAAACAAAAGGGAAACAATCAGTTCCCGGACAAGCCCCCAATTTCTGTTACGGTATTTAAAAACAGCAACAGAAAACAGACTCAGTGACTCAATATTACAATGTAAACAATGCTTTATATATAAAATGAGACGTACAGTTTTACAGACAGTTCAACAACAACAACATAAAAAACATACACATCAGTATTACCGGTCTTTAAAAGTTTCCAGTTCACATTTGCCTCTCAAGGAACGTGTTCCAGGAGATCCAACGTAAAGACCATGGGATAAACACACAATTCACACAAGTCACAAATTGTCCTAGACAGGTACTTCGCCAGGTTAGCGAACGCGAACACAGTACACAGAACTGGAACAGTCAAGCCTTTGAATGACGTCACACCCGCAGAGCACAACACAGGGTAAATACAGGCATGGAGGTATAATCCACTTCAGATCAGTCACAGCTCCCGCAGAAGCTCACAAACGAGCCGTTCAGAGACGTAGAGTAATGTCACCTTGTGGCAAAACGAACGTCCTTTGCAAAACTGAAAACTGCAGTTTAGAGTCCTTGACGACCTTGTCGGTCAGGTGAGGTCAGCGTGTTAAACAAATTACACAGTCCACACTGTATAATCATAATAAAGATCCGAACACCAATAAACGTGACTTCCGCTGAAATTCACATAAACCAGTCATCAGTACTTGACACGTTAAATAGTCATACATAACACCCCCACCCTTCAAGACAGTTAGTAAATAGTCTGCTAAAAGTACAGAGTTATAGTATCTGTCCATAACGAGCACATGGGATTTACCATCAAGATCACAGGATGTAATTAGGCGAACAACAGTATTCCCTATCACGCCTAACTTTTCCTCGACAATGTCTGTTTTTCCCATATATATTTCAGCCTTGAGTACATATCCTGTGTCACCATCACATAATAAAAATGACTTTATACCCCACTTAGTTGGCTTATCTTTGATGTACTGTTTGATAGCTAGTCTGTTCTTTGTTGGAATCATACCCTCGTCAAGGCTGAGATGCTGACTAGGTTTATAGTACAGTTTAAATTTCTCCAACAAATCATTCAACATTGGGCGCACTTTGTATATTTTGTCAGATTTATCAATGTTTGGGTCTTGTTCATCCATTACATGTAGAAATGTCCATATTGCTAGAAAGCGATCACGTGTCATTACCTGTCGAAAACCAGGTGTGAACATTACGAAGTCGCTACCTTCACTTTTCCAGTAGTCTCTATAGCTTGGTTTGATAACCAGATATTCCATACATAGTCTTAGGCCAACAAAAGCTTTCATTTCAGGTGGGGAGACAGGAGAAAAATTCTTAGCATAATACGAGTTGGGCTTTTGTTCACGTGTTTGATGGGCCCGTAAATTTGTCATAGTGCATAATCCATCCCAAAATGCATCATCAAAAAATAAAGACAAAAAGTCACCAGCTTTACTTTCGTCCGTTATGAATCCGGGAATATTCTGTGGTCCGATGTTGTTGTTGTCAAACTGTAAATTACTTGCTTCCGAAAACACATCATTCCAACCTGCTGCAAAGTCCGCTGCATCTCCTGCCCCAGTAATGGCGACTGGCGAAGCACCACGCCCCCTTGTCTCCGAAAAATCGTCCGAATCATCCGTTTGCGAAATGTCAAAGTCACTGCCTAAATCAAAATTGTCATCGTCAACTGAATCCAAATCGTCCTCGGGATAAGTTTGGTCGAATTCAAGCTCTTCTCCGTCAGAATCACCCAAATTATGCAGCACTTCCTCAGTTGTAAATAGCCTACGCCTTTGTTTTGGCTCCCCTGACACGCTTGGTTGCGGCGAGCTTCGCTTCATGATGAAAATATTCCAAAAAACTGCGTCAAAATACACAGAAAACTGCCCTGGTTATACTGCCGCCATTTTTAGACAAATCCTGCAGCATGGGCGACCTATCTTTGATCTGATTGGCTGGTATATTTAGAGTTTGACCTGGTTTAAATAGAGGGTTTTCCCAATCCCGCTATATCGGGAATTCGGCAGAGAGTGGAGTCTGACATTCCCGGTTTATCGCGAATACGGGCTGAGAGGGTTAAATAGTCATACATAACAATACACTACCATGTTATAATGTAGAACTCACTGTACATGTTGTTACATGTATTTTCTTCTTGTGTTACAAGTGTAGCTGTATGTAAACCTGGATATCAAAAGACACCTTGCCCACGACGGACTCCGGTGTAGAACAAGAGAATGGTAGGACATAATAGGCCAGTGCCAGTTGAGCAGCTGTTTTCACGTCAAATAAGTTAAAGTATATTCACTCACATGTACTGCTATCAGTTAATTTTGCAAACCTGATGACGATTGCGTGAAGCCAACCAGTATCCACACACGCTCATATATGGAATATAAGCACGCCACGCTTGTCATCAAAGCTCAGGTTCAACCCCGTCCTTTCACAAGGAACTTCTGGAATTTGTTTTTTATGGATTCAATTTATTTTGTTTTTATCTTTTTGTTTGATTTGTGTTTTACGCCGTAACAAGGAATATTTCACTTATACAATGCCTGTCAGTTTTAAGGTGGTAGCAATCCGGGCAGAGCCCACCACAAGTAATTGTATATGGGCATGGCTTGTGTGGTATACAGTGAAAAGCTACAAATACTGACATCAATGGATCTTGCGATTATCGACTTGGAACGCCATTTATGGACTGCAAATGGTATACGAATATCGGACGACGCTTATATATACTGACATGTAGACCCTCTCCTTATTCACCTTAAAAGCCAAAAGCTTTGGTTACAAAAAAAGCCAACATTTATGGCCAAAAATTCGATAATTAAACTAGATACAATTTTAAACAGCTCTGATCAGGAATCAGTTCATGTATTTGGTGACGTGGCTTGATATTACAGAGAAACAAATCCAAAATCGAGGCAGAGATTGTTTAGCTTTGAGATAAAATCGCTTTAAATCCAACGAGCTTCCAGATGAAGGGTGAAGATTGCATATCATCCCATCAAATCATCTAGACCTGGTATATTTAACATTTCTGATGTAACATGTTTTGAGATTTTTTCTTTATGTTTGGACATATTACCTCCATTTAGAGTCCGATCACGGTGATGTAAGCAAATGGAGACCAGATATGTTATTTACTATCTCTTATCTGACGGGGAAATGTTTGAACGATCTTTAATTACGCATTTAATACTTAACTAAACTGTCTGGAAATGTCACTTTCAGCCGCTTTATCTCGTACATCCTACGATAAATATTGGACCTTGTTCTCGTTTTACAGTCCAAGATGTAAATCAACATTTTCTGGGCGATACCAAAAATTTTGCTTTTATCAAAAAAATTCAAATCTCACTGACTATTAAATCACCGGAAATAACATACATAAGAAAAACTGCCGTTGTATATTAAATAAATTGTATTTTTAAATTATACGTAAAAAATTAACATGATTTTTGGATACCAAGATCAAATGCAAAGTGTAGATGTGCGGTGATACACAAACTAAAAAATATACTAGTATGGTGTTGGGAGGAATTATAATATATAGACAGAAGACATAAAGCACAAATGTAAATGAAACGAGATGGCATGTGTATGTCAGAATGTGTTAGATGGTCAGAGTCCTACCATGTTAAGTAAAAGATGCATTTTCCATGAAAAAGTATGTGTCAAATGGCGACAGTCATTTCATTTGTCGTTAAACTGGCAAGTATGGCGAGAGGCTGTTTATACGCCGGGATATCTTAGAGATTCACATCAAATGGATGATGATGTATAAGGAGAAGTCATGGGATACAGAAATAGGTGGGGAGTGAGGCCGTTTGCATGTCGGGATATGTTAGAGGGTCTAAGCATATGAACGGTAATGCACGGAGAAAAGCCATGGGGCACAGATGTAGGTGGGGAGTGAGAACATTTGCACGTCGGGATATGTCAGATGGACGCAGTAAATCAAGGAGGATGTACAGAGAAAAGTCGTGGGCTATAGGCACAATTGAGGAGTGAGAACATTTACACGTCGGGATATCTTAGAAGTTCATAGTAAATCAACGGTGATGTATAGAGAGAAGTCATGGGGTACAGATGTTAGTGGGGGATATGGCAGGGGGATGTTCAGGGGATATTCATGTGATACATGGGAGAGGGGAGTGAAGATATTTACACATCAGGATATGTCAGAGGGTCACAGCAAATTAGGGATAATGTACAGAGAGAAGTCATGGGGTGCAGATGTTAGTGGGGGATATGGCAGGGGGATGTTCAGGGGATATTCATGTGATACATGGGAGAGGGGAGTGAGGACATTTACACATCAGGATATGTCAGAGGGTCACAGCAAATCAGGGATAATGTACAGAGAGAAGTCATGGGGTACAGATGTTAGTGGGGGATATGACAGGGGGATGTTCAGGGGATATTCATGTGATACATGGGAGAGGGGAGTGAAGACATTTACACATCAGGATATGTCAGAGGGTCACAGCAAATTAGGGATAATGTACAGAGAGAAGTCATGGTGTACAGATGTTAGTGGGGGATATGGCAGGGGGATGTTCAGGGGATATTCATGTGATACATGGGAGAGGGGAGTGAAGATATTTACACATCAGGATATGTCAGAGGGTCACAGCAAATTAGGGATAATGTACAGAGAGAAGTCATGGGGTACAGATGTTAGTGGGGGATATGGCAGGGGGATGTTCAGGGGATATTCATGTGATACATGGGAGAGGGGAGTGAGGACATTTACACATCAGGATATGTCAGAGGGTCACAGCAAATTAGGGATAATGTACAGAGAGAAGTCATGGTGTACAGATGTTAGTGGGGGATATGGCAGGGGGATGTTCAGGGGATATTCATGTGATACATGGGAGAGGGGAGTGAGGACATTTACACATCAGGATATGTCAGAGGGTCACAGCAAATTAGGGATAATGTACAGAGAGAAGTCATGGTGTACAGATGTTAGTGGGGGATATGACAGGGGGATGTTCAGGGGATATTCATGCGATACATGGGAGAGGGGAGTGAGGACATTTACACATCAGGATATGTCAGAGGGTCACAGCAAATTAGGGATAATGTACAGAGAGAAGTCATGGTGTACAGATGTTAGTGGGGGATATGGCAGGGGGATGTTCAGGGGATATTCATGTGATACATGGGAGAGGGGAGTGAGGACATTTACACATCAGGATATGTCAGAGGGTCACAGCAAATTAGGGATAATGTACAGAGAGAAGTCATGGTGTACAGATGTTAGTGGGGGATATGACAGGGGGATGTTCAGGGGATATTCATGCGATACATGGGAGAGGGGAGTGAGGACATTTACACATCAGGATATGTCAGAGGGTCACAGCAAATTAGGGATAATGTACAGAGAGAAGTCATGGTGTACAGATGTTAGTGGGGGATATGGCAGGGGGATGTTCAGGGGATATTCATGTGATACATGGGAGAGGGGAGTGAGGACATTTACACATCAGAGTATGGTAGAGAGTCACAGCAAGTCATTGATGATGTAAAGAGAAAAAGTCGTGGGGTACGAATGGGTGATGGGAGTGAGGAAATTTACACGGGATATGGTAGGGCGATGTTCACAGAGAATTCGTGGGGTACAGATGGGGGTGGGTGTGTGGGGAGTAAGGACATTTACACGCCAGGATCTGGTAGAGGTGCAGAGTAACTCAATAATGATGTAAAAAGAGAAGACAAGAGATACAGATGTATCTTCAAAAATGTAAAAAAAAGTAATGGATAAACTTAATTACGATTATTATAAAGGAGCTGGCAGAAGTACATGGAGGTACAATATATTGATACATTAATTTGTTGAGTTTAATATGATACACATAGATTGTTCTCAAAATGTAGGCTGCAGTGTGACATCGGCCGTCATAGTAAACTAACAAATGTTCCGGTTCGAAATTAAACCTCGGTGAAACAAATAAAACCTAAATACTACTGATTAATCTGAACATGAACCTAAAACAATAGCCTTAATCAATCAGTCAATGAATCACTAAAACTCATCTTAAAAACCTTTGTCTGGAAATCATTTCGAAGTTCACTATGTCGTTTAAGCCACAAGAATGCCTCTAATGTAAAAAAAAATATCCAAGACTTGTTTCAGTAGGGGTAACATTTTTAACTTAGCGAACGTGCATAATTTTTTGTTTTACAGGCATAGATAAAAACACTTCTTATCAGATATGAAGTTTTAATATGAAGCTAAAATAAATAGGGAACAAATTTTCTCTGATAATAAGCAGACCATCCCCTTCGAGTTTTTACGTGTATGCAAAACCTGAGCTCAACAGATGCAGTACTTTTTGAAACTCACCCTAATATTTACATGAACTACGATTTGAACAACACAGATACGGCTAAATAGTCATATTTTATATTTACTGTAATTAATATGCATGGCAGTAAAGGTTTTTTTTTTTACTTTTAAAGTAAAACCTTGGCTTTGTAAACTTAGTACTTTTTAAGATACCATCCCCGACATTTACCTTAACCTCGCTTTCACAGTTTTATATTTATATGATTGATGCGTCGAAATATACATGCGATTGCGGCAGTGAATCAATAAGGACGTTCCAGGTCAATAATCACGAGGCCAATTCCCAATACGACGATTTTAATTCTAAAAAAAAAAATGTGCCTCGAATGTCGCCAATCCTGCCATTATTTCTAGAACCAGCCAGTCTTAAGTGTTTCATAATTTTCGGGTTAATGGAGCTTATCATGTCGCGGAAAGCCTCTATGAACTTTAAACATTGACAGCACCCTTCAGACTAAAAATCTTTAAACAACATTTCGCTTTCTTTAATCTAAGCTGAAACCTGTTTACTATGAAAGTTTCTAAGTATCTGAGATAGGCACTATGTTACCTGGACACTTCCACTCTTTGCAAATATTACAGGTAATCTCAGCTTTTAAATAGCTTGGCACTAAAATCATTTTAATCCACCGTGCACACAGACGGTCTCTACAGATTGTAAACAGATGTAACAAAGTTTAGAATCTTTTAGACAAAGATAGCCGATTGCGATTTTCAATTGCAAATCGAAAATCCGAAATATACGTTCACATTGTTTTCTACAAATTGAATAGCGTTTATTGTATTCCATGTATGAACGAGAGTTTATTTGTTAGAACGTTGAATATTTTGGCGTCAGTTTAAGCCAAAACATCTTCAGCCTGAAGTAAATATACTTATTGTTTATCTAACCAAAGGATCTCTTGCAACTCTGACAGGACCTTTATACTTATTGTTTTATCAAAACACAAAACGGCGGTCAAAAGCAGATTTTGCTTATATCAAGGCATTTTCATGCGGGAATTCCCTTCATAATAGAAATATGACTACATGAACCAAACTCATTTCCACATATTTGGTGTCTAGTTAGGGAATAGTAAGCTTTATCGAACTATCGTGTTGGTTCACGCAATCATATTTTAATAAATTGGAAAGAATGAATTGGTCCAGCGCTAACGTGTTTTTTGGAACCGTTGAGATGAAAGGATAGCGAGTTCGATTCCTATAATTGCATACTTTTTAGTGCCTAACAAAGTAAGGTGATGGAGAAGGGATTAATTTGAACCACCCAAGAAATTTTTTATATTTCTTCATATATTGTCAATGTAAATGCTAGACAATTTAAATATATTATTGCGGACCTGTACAGATTATATACAATATTCGTTCAATGAAAGCTTAATGCTCTTTACTTCTGATAAGAGCATATCGTACAATTACACTGAAAAACGAGCACCTGTTTATCAGTTTAGCTTCGTAATAAATGTCTGTTACAGACAAAACTTGTTTGAAACATCAACATTAGACGGAAAAGGATATTATCCTATGCTTTTAATGGCATACAGTAGGATGATCTTTATCAACGATTCTTTTAGCTTGGCCTTTTTAACACCCGGAATCTGTAACATAACAGCTTTAACAGCATACTAGGAAAGCTAGTATGTGTTATTTCCAAGAAATCGCTGAAAGCAGGTTGGCAATCGACCTGATTTCCGATCTAGTTGCAAAGGATCCTTTAGAATGAAGGCGTTTGATGGAATAACCGTGGTGCTCTTGTGTACTTGTGAAATAGAATTTAGGATGTCAAAATTGAAATTAACCTCTTAATTTAACCTCTTAATAAAGTCTTCGAGAGAGGAAACCCACCCAGATACATGTAAGATGTACCATCTGGATAGTCTGTGGTTTCCTTTAAATCCACAGAAGGGGGATATATATTTTTTAATATCAATATACCGTTTAGAGAACGAGAAAGATTGGGTCTGGTGAGGATTGATCTTTGAAAGTTTCTGCATATAGTCGTATTCATACAAGAACAGGCATGTGTCAACCAAAAGAGGACCACAATTTGTCCCTATAGAATATCTATACTCTACTGATATATGGTTTCCCGAAATTCCCGTACATGTTAAAAATGGGAAATTCAAGCTTCAATGAACCTCGAAACAGCCCATGAATGTTAACCCTTGTGAAAGAACACTGCGCTCTCACCACGTGCTAAATATTATAGATCGTGTAACAAAATCATCTGTCCCTGCCACATCCGTGATAAAATGTTTGTTATGACAATCTGCTTGAAACTGTAACATCTATTCTTGTTTGTGGACGCATTGACTATAATACATGTAAGCAAGTAGAGGACAAATGATTTTCATAATTATCTCTTCAAAGGGATAAAAAATTTACACAAGAACATCATAAATCTTACAACCCAATATAAATCAAAAGTTTTGCGTTTCTCAATACCTACGTCCAACTTGTACTGCATGTGTAGCTCGCTGGTCATTGCTTCTAAACCTGTATAAGAAAATGATAGCATTTTGGGAGCCTTGGCAGCTGGGCAACTGTTTTCGTCTCATTTCAAATAAATAAATCAATAAATCGGATATTTTTGAAAACGCGCTAGCAATAAACTTACAAGTAATGTCCACACAAGCTCATATAGGGTATATAAGCGTATAACGTTTGCCATCCAAGCTCTAGAACACACGAGGCGCATCTTCAGTACCTGTCTTGAGCAAAGAACAGAAATCAATAAAAATTATCTCGAGCCACTTGTTTGAGTTTTACATCGGGCTAAAGAGTATTTCACTGATGTGAATCCGGCCAGCATTATAGTTGGAGGCAGCAGGGCAGAGTCTACTATGCTTTTGTATATAAGCATGGCTCGTGTGATATATAATGGACAACCAACTGTATTGACATACACAAGTTTTGGCGTCAAAAATTAGAACCAGTTTTATAAAAAATATTGAGCAATTAACAATTCATACAGTTTTTCAGAGCTTTCGTCTCACCATGATTGAGTAGATGAACTTGTTGCCTTCAGTTGTGTACCTTGAAATTAAGCATTTACTCGGAAGTCAAATCCGAGAAATTCCAAAAGCTACCCTAAAATGCATGTTTATTGAGATTCCATCTTTCGTATTGTACTCTGCAAAAGGCATGTGCTTCATGTGATAATCATCATGACACAAAGATCATTTCTAATCGTATAACTATAGTCAGTTCCAGAAAGATACGGTTTTGAAGTTACTGGGTAATGCAGCGTAATAACATGTGAGAAAGCTCAGTTAACTTCAAATGCTGTCAAGACCATTAATACCAATTTTTTGCCGTTAAAACCATCAAGCCTGACGACGTGATTTATCTCAAAGTGGTTGTTCTTTTTTTTACTTTGTTAGCTGACTTTACAGCGTCTAAAATATTCAAAATATTACCTCGACATCAAAGGCCTTGTTTTGGAAAAACAATTCAAAACTCGATGTAATGATTGTCGTACTTTGACAAAAAATTGATAAAATTGTGGACGATCGCTAAAGATTTTGTATCATTCCGCATAATCGTCTGGGTTTCCGATATATTTAACATTTCTGATGGTTTTGATTGTAACAAATTGTTTTCTAATCTGCAGACGTGTAAGCTATAATTCCACTACTGCAATATAAGACAGTGGAGGAAAACCCAGTATTAACCACCATACTGTCTGAGAACGACATTTTCGGCTCCCTGATCTAAAATATCTATAAGACATAGAATGACAGTTATTGTTCCTTTACCAGGCTTACTATGTTACCTTTATAAAACTTTCAGTTCAGTCCATTGGAAATCACCCCATTACATGAAACACGCTTGTTAAAAACCTCTCTTCTGCTTGGTAATTATGATTGATGCATAACTAAATAATTTATTTATTTATTTATTTATTGACTTTTTGCTTGTACGGTGTGGATCAATTGCTACGAACAGATATGACTACCATTTTGGTGGAAGACACGTGGTCTTCAGCTGACGTTAGACTGTGCAAACCATCCAGGGCTTAGTTTGACTGAATAAGCTATCTTTTGGTAAAAATGTCATCGAGTACACATGCAAATGGTGGATATGTAATGGGACTCACGCGCCGAGATATGTTTGAAAAGCATCAGAGGATTCATAGCGAACTGAGAGAGGTCGCTGAGTACATATGCATATTGGCTTTAACGACATTTACACGTTGGGATGTGTTAGAATGTCAGAGTGAACCAAAAATGATGTACTGGAAAAGGTCATGGGATTCACATTCAAGTCGGCTGTAAAGACATTTAAACTTTTTTAACGGGAACTGTGTTTATGTTGATGTTGATGTTGATATTTATTTGTTTTCAGAGTATGTCACTTATACGACGTGTGGTCAGTATTATGGTTCTAAGAAACCGGACAGAGGGTGAGGCGGGGTGGCGAGAAAGGGAAGTGGGGGGGGGGGGGGGGGGGGTGCAAATCCTCGACCATCCCCAGGCTGCTTACACCTTTCAACGGACGACCGTACATGAAGCCAGGTTGAACTGTATTTGAACTAACAGCACAGCGCTGGCACGATAAGCCCTAGGCCATGGAGCCCCACTATGTTCATGTAAAAGTCACGGGACATAGACTGAAATTAGGTGGTAAAGCCATTCATCATTCAGATGGTCAGTGCAAACCAGTTGTGATGTACAGGGAGAGCTCGGGGATGGAGGGGCGGGGAGTGTTGCACAGATGCAAACAGGGTGGTAAGACATTTACACGCTTCAATATCTTGGAATATATGTGTCGAAACGGATATTTGTATATCAGCCATCAAGCAATATAGACGTCCCAGGTCAATACTCACTACAAGACTCAAAAAGTGTAAAAAGCACGAAATTAGGACGAAGTCATGCAAAGAGGAGCAGCCAACAGTTTTCACTGGAGTTTATAGACACAAGTTATGGTCTGGTAGATTGAGTGAAAGCAGTATTAAAACCGCGTAACTTACTGGTTAATAAGTGATCGATATTGATTGATTTATTTGTTTATTTGATTGGTGTTTTACGCCGTACTCAATATACTATTGATTCTTACTAATATACTAATATTTCACTTATACGAAGCCAGCACAAGCTGGACTTGAACACACAACAACCGCATTGGGTCATTACGCTGACTTAGCGCGCTAACCAACTGAGCCAAGGAGGCCCCCTTACGGATAGGTGTTTATTTTGCTGGCTTCCTGTTCTTTAATTGCACGTTTCCTTTGATGTATATTTTTTGTAGAGGAATTTGTTTCCTTTACGTACTACGGTATTATTTGCCGACATAACGTAACGCACCATACTGGTGATTTTATAATTGATATTAAGTGGAATTTTGTTCACTTCACCCGTGGTAGTATTGAGAGTCCCCTACTCAGTGACACACAGGTACAGGTGATTGTTTCTCTATGATAGGATTGACGGTAACATTAACATGGTAATGTGTTATGGTAAATGTATGGTGGGTATGAATGGCCATCACCTGCCTGATGAGCTATCCCGAAAACGTAAACTAAGGAAGCTCGTAAGAATCATCTTCATGGTGATATTTTGCACTATTCACTTTGGTAATTACTTCGCTGATTTGTCGTGGTTATATACACACAGTAGACTAGTGATTGGTGGCAAGAATTTTAAATGACATTTGGTTAGTTGGTGAAGGATAGTACCAGTATTACATAATATTTTGTTAATAATATGTTTTACTGCTGTTACAGAGTCCGGTTCCACAAAGCCATATCTGACTTAAGTCAAAATTTGAAGCACAATCTCAAAGCTTACTTTGAGGTTTTAGAAATTAAAATTTTGTACCCCTAATCAGTGTTATCTTAAGACAAATATGTTCAGATTTTAACTTTCAGCACCAAAAACTAAGCATCGCACAAAGTTTTTAAATTTTGACTGGTCAAAAAGAGCTTTGTGGAATCGGCCTCAGAGCTCTACCGCTGGAGCCTGTAAAATCATACTGAGTAGCCAAGCCTGTAAAATCATACCCAGTAGCGGAACCTGTTAAATCATACCCAGCAGCCGAGCCTGTAAAATCATACCCAGTAGGCGAGCTTGTAAAATCATACCCTGTAGCCGAGCTTGTAAAATTATATCCTGTATCCGAGCCTGTAAAAGCATGCCCAGTAGCCAAGCCTGTAAAATAATACCCAGTAGCCGAGCCTGTAAAATCATACCCTGTAGCCGAGCATGTAAAATCATACCCAGTAACCGAGCCTGTAAAATCATACTGAGTAGCCAAGCCTGTAAAATAATACCCAGTAGCCGAGCCTGTAAAATCATACTGAGTAGCCAAGCCTGTAAAATCATACCCAGTAGCGGAACCTGTTAAATCATACCCAGCAGCCGAGCCTGTAAAATCATACTGAGTAGCCAAGCCTGTAAAATAATACCCAGTAGCCGAGCCTGTAAAATCATACTGAGTAGCCAAGCCTGTAAAATCATACCCAGTAGCGGAACCTGTTAAATCATACCCAGTAGCCGAGCCTGTAAAATCATACTGAGTAGCCAAGCCTGTAAAATCATACCCAGTAGCCAAGCCTGTAAAATCATACCCTGCAGCCGAGCCTGTAAAATCATACCCAGCAGCCGAGCCTGTAAATCCATACCCAGTAGCCGAGCCTGTAAAATCATACCCAGTAGCCGAGCATGTAAAATCATACCCAGCAGCCGAGCCTGTAAAATCATACCCAGTAGCCACTGTAATTTTTGGTTAGGGCATATAAGCAACACTACGATTGTAGAAATGACAACTATGCTTCTGTCACGCACATACATTCGACGACTACATCCAAACTCAGATAAATAGACATATTGTGTCAGAAACAAAACGTGCACGTGTACCTGTTATCAATGTCTTTGGTCTGGTTACGCTTCAACCCTTACATCAACAACACCATGTAGTAGGAACAGCCTAGGGTGATGCAATAGTGTAACTTTAAAGATTTATGATGAAGACAATGATGCCATTTTCAAATTTAAATTTGCATTCGTGAGATATGTTCTAAGAAGTTTGTCCACCAATCGACGGATATTTTCGGAAATAACTAAATCGTTGATCTTAAAGTCTTAGCGGGAAAACATTATTCCCGCAACTTATCCCTATGTGTACTACATCCGAACACAGAGTTAGTTAGAAAACCATTGCTATATGTATTGTGATACAAATACACAGTGACGACAATGGACAATTTTTACCCCTGATGCCACCTTGAGTGGATACACTGCTGACTATGATGAGAACGGATTCGTCGTCTTCTCCGGTGTTGTACAGAGGGAAGCAAATCTAGTATCCCATTAGACTACTGCGTCCTTTACCCACATGAATAACAATATCAGTTATTTCAGTAGGTAGTAATAACTCAATAATAACTGTTGTTTTATGAGTTAGTGTATTCAACCGAAAATCATGCACCTCTACATGTACCTCTGAAAGGCCCCGTATCGCCGTGAAATGATCTCTGTGGCTTATATATCAAAATTGATATGTCCTATCTCATATGACGTTTTCAGCATGACGACTGCATGCTATTATTTGATATGGCCTTGACCCTGTGTTCTTGTACCAGTCTGAACATGCACTTCTTCTGGCCTTTGAACCTGTTCGTATAAAATAAAAACGCCCTTCGTAGGGTACCTGATAAACTCCCTGACTCAGGGCAGCAGTTGAAGCAGTCAGACAGTAAAGAGTACGTAGAGAAGAGGTGGCGTCCAGGAATTGCAATACACCTGCATGGATCGATTGAAGCGTTGTGTAGAGCGTTTACCGAAGCATCTGTCATTTCGAGGTTTTCCACTGGGCTAATGTATTTAGATACGTGATAAGGGTTGTGTACACGCCATTTCAAACAATGTCACTTTCGCATTTCAGACGGCCGAAATGTCGTGATAACTCGCATTACACGGGAGTTGGGTGGTAATTTTCACTCAACAGCCTATGTTTTAACCTAGCTTATCACATTAAATATCTGTTTCATTGAAATTCTGCATTGGAAATCGTGTCCCAATTCGCAGATACTTAACGTAAACACAATGGAGAAACAGAAAATGCCAAATAGAAAGTGTTACTTCGAAATGCTGTCATTTTATTGGCAGTGAAAAGCAGCTGCAAACTCAAACTTCAAAGGCCACTCTCAGTGATGGTGTGCTAACTTGACCACAAATGCTCTGCTGTGGCGAGTGTAGGTGCGCGCATCCTTAAGTGCGAATGTCATGTATTTGCAATTGAAGATAGCCTCGTTTTCTGTTCTACGCTTTATGAGTTTCATTGGTAGATAAATCCGGAGTGCCCAATGTAAACCACTGACATTTAAATTACTACATAGTTGCCATATAAATGGATTTACTTTTCATTTCATTGATTCTTTAACACGATGTTGAATAATGTGTTTTTTAGTGAAAGGATCCACATTGCGCGGAGAATACCGTCAATTTTTGGCAAGTTACCGATGCACCTCTTCACGTCCGATGTGCTTATAAACAGCGGCACAAGCGTATGGGCCTCTCACTGTCATCCACTCACAAGGAATATTGAATGATACTGTTTACGAGCGAATAAAAAATAGCAGAGGCCGTTGAAATCCACCACACTTCCCCAGGTACAGTATGAAAGAAAAATCAGCAAAATAGCGGACGAAGAAACGGGATCTGGATGATCTCTGCCGTCAAAGAGATTTTGTCATCCAGTAACTCAAAATTGATGTAACAAAACAGCCTAGGAAGGGATTCCAAAATAGTAATAATTTCACAGAGGGAAACGCCTGCTTTCAGTCATGTGAAATTTGCTCTGGCGTCTGCGGACGGTTCGCTACACAGATTTACGGGAAAGACCCAAAAGTACTGGGCACAGTTCTTCAAAAGTTTGTAAACATTTAATTAAACTGTAGACAAATTAGTTTTGTATTAGAGCAAGACTTTTTTGTTAAGATTTCAGCCTGGCTCCAGTTTTGAGGCTAGTCAGAAAGCAGAACAAACGATTTCTGGTTATGCTTTATTTATTAGATAAAGAATATCCGTAGTAAAGCGTTCTTTTATAACTTCATGTAAATATATTTATACATATTTATATACAGATTAGCAGGTACAAGATAGCATAAGATGTAAAGGCGCATTTCACAATCTAGTTACCACACTGACAAACATTAAATTTCACACAATAAAACTGAGTGACAAACAATTTCATCACCTCTGTATTTTCCGCACATATACGAACAACATTGACTGACTGCCAAACGGTCACTCTTTAAACAGTTAGGCAGCACCTGTCTCTTGAAATTTGTGCAGCATACCGTTTTACAAATCTGTCGTAATTTTTTTACCTGGCGTAACTTCCATGACAACGTTTACTACACCATTGTATACATCACCATGGTAAATGCGTTTGACGCACAGTTTCGTCAGCTTTGGAAAACGCACTCATGGATGTAAAGCCCAATTTGCATGGCCACGTGTTTCTTACCTGTATAAAATGGAAGGAAATGCAACTCCGAATATTGAAGCCGTGATATCCAATTATATTTTGGCAACTGATACATGATTTCTGGATTGTGGCACAACCAGGGTAGTTGAAATATAGAACGATAATAAGACTTCTTTACTTTATGTTGCATTTATGTTACCGTCTTTATATTTTCTACAAAACTGACCTGCGAAAGCGCTGTCTTCACTGTACGTTGTCATGGAAATTATGCTAAGCGTAGTTTGCCAAAACTTCGTAAGACAGATCGTAGGACGAGTTCATTTTCTTACGTGATTAAAGCTATGTATATGTTTTCTTGAGAATGAAAAAACAAATGGGTGACAAACGAAATAGTCAAACCTTTGGTTATATATAAGTGTGCAGAAACCCGAGATAGAAGCTTTCGTATCTCAATAATATATTTCCGTAAGATAAATACTCTGGTTAATCAAAGATTTTCGAGCAAACATTTCTCAGGGATGGCTTGTTCGCAGGAAACTGTAATTATGTTAGAATTTCATCACCTTGGCCGGCTTTCCCCAAATTACTAAATGTACACTTTAGTGCAGACCCGAGGCGCCGGTTCAGATCAGTCATAAAATCCGAATGATCCTAATTCATATTTTCGTAGATCTCTGAGCTTCTTTCTCCTCGTGGCACCTGGAGAAAAAAGATAAATCTTATAAATCTGTGACACGTGAGGATAACTTAATCTTGACATCTTTCATTTCTGTGAAAAACCAGATTTGTTCAATTCCCAGACGAATGCTAACGTCACACTTGTCTATCCTACACTCAAGGTTACATTTGTCTATCCTACACAGACGTTACATTTGTCTATCCTACACTCAAGGTTACATTTGTCTATCCTACACAGACGTTACATTTGTCTATCCTACACTCAAGGTTACATTTGTCTATCCTACACAGACGTTACATTTGTCTATCCTACACTCAAGGTTACATTTGTCTATCCTATGCAGACGTTACATTTGACTGTCCTTCACTCACGTTGCATTTGTCTATCCTACACAGACGTTACATTTGTCTATCCTACACAGACATTACATTTGTCTATCCTACACAGACGTTACAATTGTCTATCCTACACAGACGTTACATTTGTCTATCCTACACTCACTTTACATTTGTCTATCCTACACTCACTTTACATTTGTCTATCCTACACTCACTTTACATTTGTCGATCCTACACTCACGTTACATTTGACTATCCTACACAGACGTTACATTTGTCTATCCTACACAGACGTTACATTTGTCTATCCTACACAGACGTTACACTTGTCCATCCTACACAGACGTTACATTTGTCTATCCTACGGTCACGTTACATTTGTCTATCCTACACTCACGTCACACTTGTCTATCCTAAACTCACTTTACATTTGTCACTCCTTCACTCACGTCACATTTGCCTAACCTACGCTCACGTTGCATTTGTCTATCCTAAACTCACGTTACATTTGTCTATCCTACACTCACATTACATTTGTCTATCCTACACGCACATTACATTCGTCTATCCTACACTCACGTTACACTTGTCTATTATACGCTCATGTTACACTTGTCTATCCTACGCTCAGGTTACATTTGTCTATCCTTCACTCACGTTACATTTGTCTATCGTACGCTCACGTTACACTTGTTTATTCTACGCTCACAGTACATTTGTCTATCCTACGCTCACTTTACATTTGTCACTCCTTCACTCACGTCGCATTTGTCTAACCTACGCTCACGTACATTTGTCTATCCTAAACTCACGTTACATTTGTCTATCCTACACTCACATTACATTTGTCTATCCTATACTCACATTACATTCGTCTATCCTACACTCACGTTGCACTTGTCTATCGTACGCTGACGTTACACTTTTGTCTATCCTACGCTCACGTTACATTTGCCTATCCTAAACTCATGTTACATTTGTCTAACCTACGCTCACGTTACACTTGTTTATTCTACGCTCACTTTACATTTGTCTATCCCACATTCACGTTACACTTGTCTGTCGAACGCTTACGTTACACTTGTCTACCCGACACTCACGTTACATTTGTCTAACTTACGCTCACGTTACATTTGTCTATCTTACACTCACGTTACACTTGTCTATCTTACGCTCACGTTACACTTGTCTATTGTACGCTCACGTTTCTATCTTATACTTACACTGCATTTGTTTAACAACACGCGGACGTTACTTTTGTCTATCCCACGCTGAGGTCACATTTATCTATCTTATGCTCAAATCGCCTTTGTATATCCTACACTCAAAATACATGTGTGTACCATCTCCACATTTGTCTAATCTACGCTCCGATAACATTTACTTTCTTTACACGCATATAGCATGTGGTGTTCCTAACACTCACATAACATTTGTTGTTCCCGAGAAAAATAGTGTTCCTTACACTCACATAACAGTTGCTGCTCCTTACACTCACATAACATCTGTTGCTGGTACCTACACTCACAAAACAGTTGTTGCTTCTTACACTCACATAACATTTGTTGCTCCCTACGCTCACATAACAGTTGCTGCTCCTTCCATTCACATAGCATTTGTTGCTCCTTATACTCACATAAATGTTGCTGCTCCTTACATTCACATAACATTTACTGTTCCTTACACTCACATAACATTTACTGCTCCTTACACTCACATAACAGGTGTTGCTCCTTACACTCACATAACATTTACTGTTCCTTACACTCACATAACTTTTGCTGCTCCTTACACTCAGATAACATTTGTTGCTCCTTACACTCGCATAACAGTTTCTGCTACTTACACACACATAACAGTTGCTGTTCCTTACACTCACATAACTGTTGAAGCTCCTTCCACTCACATAGTATTTGTTTCTCCTTGCACACACATAACAGCTGCTGCTCCTTCCACTCACATAGCATTTGTTTTTCCTAACACTCACATAACAATTGCTGCTCGTTACACTCACATAACATTCACTGTTTCTTTCACTCACATAACATTTGTTGCTACTTATACTCACAAAACATGTATTGCTCCTTACACTCACACAACATGTGTTGCTTCTTACGCTCACATAACATTTGTTGCTCCTTACACTCACATACTGAGCAACAAATGTTATGTGATTTTTTTTTTTTTTTCTTTTTTTTTTTTTTTGATTGGTGTTTTACGCCGTACTCAGGAATATTTCACTTATACTACGGCGGCGAGCATTATGGTGGGTGGAAACCTGACAGAGCCCGGGGGAAACCCACGACCATCCGCAGGTTGCTGGCAGACCTTCCCACTTACGGCCGGAGAGGAAGCCAGCATGAGCTGGACTTGAACTCACAGCGACCGCATTGCTGAGAGGCTCCTGGGTCATTACGCTGCGCTAGCGCGCTAACCGACTGAGCCACGGCGGAACCCAAATGTTATGTGAGTGAAAGAAGTAACAACTGTTATGGGAGTGTAGGTACCAGCAAGAGATGTTATGTGAGTGTAAGGAGCAGCAACTGTTATGTGAGAGTAAGGAACACTATTTTTTCTGAGGAATAACAAATGTTATGTGAGTGTTAGGAACACCACATGCTATATGCGTGTAAAGAAAGTAAATGTTATCAGAGCGTAGATTAGACAAATGTGGAGATGGTACACACATGTAATGTGAGTGTAATGTTCCTTACACTCTGATAACAGTTGCTGCTCCTTACACTCACATAACAGTTGCTGCTCCTTACACTCACACAACAGTTGCCGCTCCTTACACTCACATAACATTTGTTGCTCCTTGCACTAATATAACATCTGTCGCTTCTTACACTCACGTAACATTTGTTGCTGCTCCTTACACTCACATAGGATTTGTTGCTCCTTACACTCACACAACATGTGTTGCTCCTTACACTCACATAACAGTTGCTGCTCCTTACACTTACATAATATGTGTTGCTCCTTACATTTATATAACATTTACAGTTCCTTGCACTCACATAACATTCGTTGCTCTTATCCTCAGAAAACATTTGTTGCTCTTTACACTCACACAACATGTGTTGCTCTTTACACTCACATAACATTTACTGTTCCTTACACTAACATAACATTCGTTGCTCCTTATACTCACAAAACATTTGTTGCTCCTTACACTCACATAATATGTGCTGCTCCTTTCACTCACACAACAGTTGTTGTTGCTTACACTCAGATAGCATTTCATGTTAATCACACTCACGTGACATTTATTGCTCCTTACATGTTCACGAGGATAGTATTTTCTGACAATCACACTTACATAACAGTTGCCGTTCCTTACACTCACAGAACATTTGTTGTCTCCCGATAATGAGATCATTATTTGTGTATGTTCAACATACATATGCGTGAGCTGAACGTTAAGATTCAGACTTACCTGGGCGGAATCATAATGTGACTTGATCTCTTGTTGAAATCTTATGTACCAGCGCCGTCCCTTGACAGTGGAGATAACAGCGTAGATCATCAGCACGAGGGAAATCCCCGCCAGCACACACACTGCCGCCAGAAGACCAGTGGATGAAGCTTTGTTTGATTCAGGCCTTCCTTTGATACCAGCCGTCTCTAGAATGAAAAAAAAAAACAATACAAGGCTTTTGATTGGTCATTCCGCTACAGATAAACCACTGCATTCGCCAAAAAGGCAAATAATACAGCCTGACGACCCGATTTTGTCTGTTATACTGACAGATACAAATTTTAGACATGTAACAATGGTAACGCTTATGTACCTTAGTTATACAAAAGTAATATACAAGACTGCGGGGCTTTTGAGGTGGGAAATATGCCGGTCTGTTCTGCATGAAAAAAGAAGGAAAAGTATTTGTTGTGTGAAAGGCAACGACAATTTTATATTTATCTCTATACCTGTTGTTGTATTTAAGCCTTATATATCTATAGGGGCCTCCGTGGCTCAGTTGCTTAGCGCGCTAACGCAGCGTGATAACCCAGAGTCCTCTCACCAATGCGGTCACTGTGACTTCAAGTCCAGCTCATGCTGGCTTCCTCTCCGGAAGGGGAAGGCTTTCCAGCAACCTGCGGATGGTTGTGGGTTTCCCTTTGGCTATGACCGGTTTCCTCCCACCATAATGTTGGCCGCCGTCTCATAAGTGAAATATTCTTGAGTACGGCATAAAACGCCAATCAAATAAATAAATAAATAAATCTGTATCTATACGTGTTGTTGTATTTAAGCCTTCAATCTTTATACTTGTTATTGTATTTAAGTCATCTATCTCCATACTTGTTGTTGTATTTCCTCTGACAGAACACATCAGAAAGCACGAAATACAAGTCTCTACAGTATGGTCTGAAGTTTTAAGGAAATAGGAATAATAAGCACTGCTTAACTCCATTATACACCATTTATTACACATGTTTAGAGAAACTAGGCATTACGAAAAATAAAACAACCACACGAATCAACGGCACCAGTGACTAAAGGTGGAAACAAATAAAAGAGCCACAAACTGGTTAGAAGTGCGGAGAGACCCAAGATAAAAGCTACAGTAAATCCATTATACATTTCCCTAAGATAACTGTTCAGATTATTCAAGAGTTTTCAAAAAAAGTTACTCTGTACTGGCTTCTCCTGAAAAGAAAACTGTTTTTATAACTTTATTCCCGCTAAAGGCTTTCCCCAAATTATTTCAATGTATATTACAGTGTAGATCAGAATACTTCTGATCCTAGTTCATATTTCCGTCGTTCTCGGGATGCGAATTAAATGTTTCACAGTCCATATCCGCGTAATGACAGTATGAGAGATCATTATTTCGGTACAGTCGTCACGTTACCTTTGTTTTGTGGAGATTTCGCCCAAATTAGTGACCTTTTATTCGTCCTGAAGTAGATTTGCACTGTAAAGCATGTAGTGTAGAATTTAGGATAAATAACGTTTGTTGCCTGTATTTAACTGTAAAGTTACAGTCAAGTATTAAAGTGGAACACATATCACTAAGTTATTTTGCTGTAAAATTGGTCAAGTTTCAAAGTGTAACACATATCACTAAGTTATTTTGCTGTAAAATTACAGTCAAATTTTAAAGTGCACTTCATATTACTAAGTACACGTACCGTTTTTATTCGGCTCTGGGGTATGAACGTTTAGTGTGGATCCTGAAACCGTAAAATTAAAAACGATTATTGATTGGTTTATCGATTTATCTGATTCGTGTTTACGCTGTAATCACGAATAATTCACTTATACAATGGCTGACATCATTATGATGGGAGGAAACTGGGCACTGCCGTCAGGAATCCCATCCCCAGATCAGTGACAAACCGTCTCAGACATGATCGGGGAGGAAGCCAGCATCAACTGGGGATGAACACAACAATCCCAACGGTAACAGGCCCCTGGGCTGTCGTGCTGCGCCGAAACGTTAACCACTAGGCCACGGATGCCATAAAAGTGATTGAAGGATAAAGGATCTGAAGATAAGAAAACAAGGTGATGGACTGTGATTGACTGCGGTTTCTCATTTACCGCCTTGTAACATATCCTACTCGGAATTGGGCGTACTTACAATGTAATGGTACCCACAATTACACTTTGTCCAACTTTTATATCTTTGTAATTAACTTGGATAGACACTTTGGTCATTGTCAGAATCCGGGTCAGTGCTCCCTATTTTTCGCCAGGCCACATTCGTAAAACAGATAAGAACAACACTTTTTACACATAGTGTACGTTTATATCCACCCAGCTACATTCATAGACATGACAGAGAACCTCACCTTCTTGACAATTATCTCCCTTGTATCCAGCAGCGCAGCCACCTTCGTCACATGTTCCGTTGACATGGTTACACGAGATGGCGTGCTTACAGTGACATACATACGAACATTGCTCCCCGAACCGGCCAGTCGTACATTCTGGTGTAAACAAGATTTTCAGACATTCACACGAATAATTCTACAAAATGATGCACATGTTTCGGTCATCGCAGTATTTCTGGATCGTCAAGGTTAAAGATGTCAATAATTAAATTCTTCTTGACTTGTCTTTGTCAAGTAGGACACAGGCAAACTTTGACAGGTTGGTACCATGCTGGGCCTTTCCTTGTAGTGCCAAATGAACACAGCTTGATACAGCTCAGTAACAGTGTGGTATAGCTCAACTACAGCTCGGTACAGCTCAATTTGACCGATTATTATTTTTTTGCAGTATTAAACTATCATGTAGCAATCTGACACTGTACTGTTCAACCCAGGATAATAGAAATATATTTAGCAATTGATTTGTTTCAAGTCTACCTTTTCACTTTTATGACTGGGTGAAAAAGAATGGTTATGTTATCTGTGTTACATGAACACATGTGTTACTACCTAAGAAACTGACTGGTAGTGTACAGGATGGGGGTTGGGGGTGTTCATAGCAGTACCACTCAGTTCAGAACCAAATGGCAGCAATTGGTGTGGGTGATAACAGAGTTTAATGGCGTAACATGTCCAATACAGCCTTACTCAGGAAATTTGACACTATCCTTTTCATACCAATATCATTTTTTGTTAACATAGGTGAAAACAGTTTCCTACGTGTCATACTCCCACCTCAGTCCAAATCAAAAGTGACCTACCCCTATCACATCATGACCCTTGATATCCTGCTTAACAACCCAATGTGTCACAGTCCACATCAAATGTGACTTACCTTTATCACACGATGACCCTTGGTATAACACTTAACAACCCAGTGTGTCCCAATCCACATCAAAAGTGACCTACCTCTATCACATCATGACCCTTGATATCCCGCTTAACAACCCAATGTGTCACTGTCCACATCAAATGTGCCTTCACTTTATCACACGATGACCCTTGGTATAACACTTAACAACCCAGTGTGTCCCAATCCACATCAAAAGTGACCTACCTCTATCACATCATGACCCTTGATATCCCGCTTAACAACCCAATGTGTCACTGTCCACATCAAATGTGACTTACCTTTATCACACGATGACCCTTGATATCCCGCTTAACAACCCAATGTGTCACTGTCCACACCAAATGTGACCTACCTCTATCACAAAATGGCCATTGGTACCCTGCTTCACATCCCTGTGTGCCAC
Source organism: Liolophura sinensis (assembly GCF_032854445.1). NCBI lineage: Eukaryota > Metazoa > Mollusca > Polyplacophora > Chitonida > Chitonidae > Liolophura > Liolophura sinensis. The sequence goes on from NC_088296.1 coordinate 17,891,305, forward strand.
ATCGCCCGTTCACCTTGTTACAGGAAGCCGGGTTTTTACAGTGACAAACTCTTTCACAGTTCCTCCCGTAACTTCCGGTCTCGCACTCTGAAGCATTCAAAAGAACACGATTTTCTTGTACAAGGTCGGACTCAAGTAAGGTTAAAGAGATATTCACCAACTTACAGAATGTTGAGGGCTTCCTTCGGGCACTTCTTTCGGTCAACCTTAATGTGGGCTGCCATTGTACAAGTGAAATATTTTTAAGTATACGCCGTCAAAATATATCGAATAAATCAATCAATAATTAAATAAATAAACAAGTAAGCCCATAAAGATGTTATAACATATTTCAAATTTCGATTTGTGACTCGGGATTGTTTCTGGTTTTAACTTGGCTATTAACCCATAATAACTCTCCGAGAGTCGTTTCAACAAATTATAAGATGAGCGGGTTAAGTTATTGTAACAATTGATTGATAATGTTCTCACAAACACTGCCTCGATATCGATTTTATTTGCTTCAACCAATCTATAAGATACCTTCTTGGCAGCTGTCTCCTTTATATCCATCAGTGCATCCCTGTGTGTCACAAGTTCCGTTGGCATGGTTACATGAGGCTCTGTTTTTACAATGACAACTGTTCTGACATTTTTCTCCGAACCATCCAGATGAACATTCTAGTATAAAGAAAGACAACAAAAACTTAGACAGTAAATTTCTGGACCAAACATGCGCAATGTCTCATAAATCTATAGGTAATAAATACAACGATCATTCTTCCGCATTGTCCGGTATTTGTCAGAACCATTGTGAGCCATGACAATACAGGTATCGTTCTCTGAAGTCTAGTGTGTGAAGGTCCAGTTCTGCCCTACCCCCCCTCCCCCCCCACCTCCAACACCACTTGACATTTAGTGACGTACCTCTGTTACAATATGATCCCATGTACCCTGCTTCACAGCCCAGTGCATCACATCTTCCGTCCACTTTGTTACACGACGTCAAGTTCTTGCAGTGACAAACTCCTGCGCAGTTCCTCCCATATTTTCCGATCTCACAATCTTGAACAGCAAAAGAAAAATGAGGTCTTCATACTAGCAGTAATAAACCAATAGCCCTTTCTTTAAAATACTGGCATGTACTTGTAGACAATATGTGAAATAGGGTTACAAAATCTCAGATGATATCTTATGTTTACAATTGGCTGTTGAACAGATTGTGACCGAGATGTAAAAGACCCTCGATGCTCAATCGCTATGAGGTGCGAGTACAAACACCATAGTTGTTAGAGAGTCCGTTTCGGGAGCTGTAGATCCAGGGTCAATCCTGGGTCGAGTCACACCTTAAAAAAGAAATCTTAAAAAGAGGAAGTTGAAACTTGCTCCCTTGGCGTTCAGCATGAAGGGGAAAGTGCAACGACTTGTTGACCCGTATCAGTATAATGGCTCGGCCGAAGCGGCTTACTTGCCTTCGGTAAGGCGTCTCAGTGAAACAGCACTAGATAAAAGAGCGGTGGAAATCCGTCCTGCAACAAGGAGGCACAATACATGCACTATTAGGATTCCCTCGTTGTCATATGAGTGAAAAATTGTTAAGTACGACGTTAAACCCCAAGCACTCACTCAAACCCTATTTTTGCCTGGACGGAAGTTTGCTCACTCTCTCCCTCTCACTGTTCTCGGAGCCCCAAGGGAGCCTTATGGGTCCCTTTACGAATTCTTCCTGCCCCTAGTGTGTATCCTGCGCTGATATGCGTGTCGCACAGACCAAACGAGTGGGACATCGCCCTTTTCCCATTTCCTGTATGGTCTCGTTAGCACAGGTGCAAAACAGCGTTGTGGTGAATTGTAACGAATGATCTAATTTTCTGGACATATTTTCAGCACACCTCCGCCTAGTATAATGTACGGGGTTAGTATTCCTCACGGTTCTGTCCAACGTGTAGTACAACATAGATGTAGAACATGAAAGGGTACGCTTAAACATTTCAATCCTCGGAAAAGGTACAGCCAGCAAATTTTCAGTTTCAGATCTGAGCTGTGGCACTAGTTTACCCTCTCGAAGGTGAATTAAATCTCTGTACCTTGCTGACAATTGTATCCCTTGAATCCCGCTTGGCAATCCCCCGCACACTGTCCAGTCTCCTTGTCACAATTGTTGACCGGGTAACAGTGACACTTTCCTTCACAGCCTTCTCCAAACTCTCCATAACTGCAGGCTAGAAAAAAGTCATGGAAAGTTATATAAAAAAAGACAATTTCATGGGATTAAAACAACGTTAAAGTCTCTTTTTTTCATTTTCCAGTGAGAATAATACAGTTCTCTTAATGTTCAAGGGCCCAAGGGACACTACCAAGTTGACATCTCTCATTTGCGTCGAAGTGTTGTATATTTAAATATAGTTTGTCTGTGTAGTTTGACATCGTCTGCGACAGCGAATGTCTACCCGTTTTCGTGACAACATGTGGTAAATAATTTGTCAGTGTCTACTGAGCTGTCATGGAAAAACTGGTTTTGTAGCCAGAGAGTGTACTGGTTCTGTAGCCAGAGAGTGTCCTATTTCTTTCTTTTTTTGGTTTTTTTTTTTCAGTATTTTTTTTTTATCTTATTTACACTAGGAAAAAGCTGGGGAAAATTCTAGTTCATCTCTTCTGTCTGGGTGGGACTGACCGCTGTCAGCTGTTCGTCAGTTCTGTTCCGGTCAGGAGCTTGAGTGAAGTTGTCAGAGGGGACGATGGTCAGCCGGACGGGAGCGTTTGGGGTTCGCAGATTTAGGGACAGTGCTGTGAGGTCAAACGTTAACATTCTTCTAAATAGGAAATTAATGATGGACTGTGACCATATAACAATGTAGAAATAGTCTACCTCGCTGACAGTTGTCTCCCTTGAACCCGGCAGCACAGCCCTGGTCGTCACAAGTGCCGTCCACTTTGTCACACGATGTAACCTCTTTACAGTGACAGATACTCTGACATTGTTGACCAAATCTACCAGCTGAACATTCTGAGAATGGAAAAAGCAAGAAATATAAAGAAAGAAAAAGCAAAACATTCAACAACAGTGAAAACAGGTATTTGTCTGTACCATAGGCTCCGAAAACAGAACATTTATGTTCCAGAAGATTCTGATTCCGCGCCAAGAAGCAATCTTCCTTATCCCACAACTGCAATATCGACCACGTTTCAAAATGAAAAATGAAAAATGTACCCTTGTCACGCTGAGTTAATATTGCGTATGAAAACAAATAGAAGAGATGATATTTTGACAATTTAATTAATTATCTAATTCTCTAATTTTTCATTTTATATGATGGTGGTCATCATCGTGGTTGGGAAACGGTCTGGAGTAGGCTTCATCTCCACGACCATCCGCTGGCTGCTGTCAGACCTTCCAACATAGGACATGTGAGTAAGCCAGCATGCACAGGGACCGCATTGGTGAGAGGCCCCAAGGCCATTGTGCTGTGCTAGCACGCTAATCTCTTGACCACGATGGCACCTGATATTTATTTTGAAAAAAAAAATTAATACCAATACCTGAATAACAGTCGGTTCCGTTGCGTCCATCCGGGCATCCACGCCGGCACGCCCCTGTTACCCCGTTACACGAGTCGTAGTTATACCGACAGTTACACAGACGATCACACTCGCTTCCGAACCAGTATTCTCCACATCCTGTTTTATCGAAATGACAATTGTGATCTATTTAAGTGACTCAGTCACAGAAAATTACAAAAGGTCAAATAAAGTGATAATACACATGAAATCACCCCAGTCATGAACATTTCAGCCACTTATCTCCCCTGTGGAACTGAGGCAAGGCAATACAATTATTGACCTCTGCTATACATGCACACATTTTCAAATGACAAAAATAAATTGGGATTTGAAAGCATCCTTCTGTCAACCTACAACAGATGAAGAGCTCGGAATTTGAAGATTAATCAGATGCGGCACAGGCTACCACGCAACTCTGCAGAGCTTTCTTAGAAAGTCTCAAAGACACAGTGTAACTGTATGTCGATCGACCAGGTATAATTTCAAATAATTGAGTAATACTCACTGTATACTTCCATTTCGCGGATGGCAAGGCTCGTGGTCTTGGGGACGAGCAGTCTGATGTAAAGACCAGTCAAAGGCTGTGTACAGTTAATGACGTACTCCGATTTTCCTATAGCCGTGGTATCTCTGTAGCACAGTTTGGAGTTAATGAAATCAGACGACGCGCTGACGTAGATCTTGAAACCGGATAGGTCATTTAGGTCTGTAGCTGCAAAACGATCAAATTTAAAGAGCTTATACCAGAGATTTTTGGCAAAAAAGGCGGGTGTGAAAAAGATATTCAGCTCTCCATTTCGCGCGTCTGTTGCATTAACCATCGATCACAATGAAAGTTGTTGAGCAACTTTACCACAAAATGCTCCAAGAGCGTAGTGAAAGCTTCTAGTCGCTCTATTCACAAGTGCTCTGATAAAAGCTTCCACTCCAGCCAATAACACTGTTCTGTCCTGCCTATATATTTTTTGAAAAGACATTCCACTTGACTACACCAGACGAAGCTGAAATCTACTATTAGCGAAAGCTCTTGATATTTCGCTAGTCTCTACCGCTTTTGAGTACCTTTATGTAGACTAATACAGCTTCACTCAAATTCGGGTTGTACAAAGGCTGATGCTGTGTGAGCAAACAAGACAGTGGTTGTTGAATTACTGCGCAGTAATGAGTATGGCGAGTTTTTTTTTTCACTGAGACGCTAGCGCCCATGCATGACGAGTCCTTATGACAAACTGCCACTACACTCAAAAAATTATTCAAGATTTTAACAGGAAGTCTTGTCTGAGCGTTGCCAGGATGTATTCTGCTATTGCAGCAGATTGTTCTGTTAAATAAAACAGACATATTCTAATAATTCAGCATTAAATAATCTCCCGTGAGAAGGTCTCTCTGCAACCTGCGGATGGTCGTAGGTTTTCCTCTGGGTCTGCCCGGTTTCCTCACACCATAAAGATGGCTGCCGTAATACAAGTGGAATATTCTTGAGTATGGCATAAAAACACCAATCAAATAAATAGTAATTAATAATGAATCTATCAGAGTAACAGGATATTTCCTTGAATATGACCGAATATTATGTTGTAATCACAGAATACCTTCTAGCAACTCTCAGACAACGGACATTCTGTTACAATTAACAGATTAATTATTTGTGCGCATATTCCTGCGTTAGTCTCTAATATCCTACAGTTTTTCTCTTCATTTTTGTTGTGAATAGACTAATACAGCCACTCTCAAATTTACACTGTACACAGGATGATGCTGTGTGAGGTAATTTATTTATTTATTTATTTGACTGGTGTTTTACTCCATACTCAAGAATATTTTACTTATACGACGGCGACCAGCATTATGGTGGGAGGAAATCGGCCAGGACTCGATGGAAACCCACGACCATCCGCAGGTTAATGGTAGACCTTTCCACGTACGGCAGAAGAGGAAGCCAGGGTGAACTGAACTTGAATTCACAGCGACCGCATTGGTGAGAGGGCTGCGCTAGCGAGTTAATCAACCGAACCTCGGAGACCCACTGTGTGAGGTAAAGTGGGGCGAGTCTTTGTGACATCCAACCACTACGCTCAGAAATTAATCTGTTAGTTTCAGCAGAAAGTTTGTTGTCTAGATGATGCTAGAAAGTATTCTGTTATTGCAGCGTATTGTTCTGCTAAATATAACAATAAATATCCTATTAATTGTATAAGACTAGCAGGATATAGTCTACAACATTATATAAGAATATATTGTAGCATCACTCAGACAACAAACTTTCTAACAGATTCATTTTTCTTAGTGTATACATTAGTGTTTGTGTGCGCTGGACAAGGTATGATGTTTCTTGACTCAGTTTTATACATGTATATACTGACACTCAAGAATGGTTTCTTACATGATACACACAGAAAGGACAAAACGGTTGTCAGGGTTAAAATTTCATACTCAGAGAGAACTTTAAATCCCTTTATACCCTTTTTAAAACCTGAATAACGATTTTGTTATTATATATATATATATATATATATATATATATATATATATATATATATATATATATATATATATATATATATATATATATATATATATATATAGATAGATAGATAGATAGATAGATAGATATATATAAAGGCTACATGATGTAAAATGTAAGCGCACATACCTCCATTGTATATCTTGATGGTTTGAATGGGATATCTCGAGCTCGTTGCTCTTACTGTCACGGATGGGTTAGCCTCGATTGCAGAACGAAATACAGAGGATAGATTCCCGTCAAAGGCCAGGTTGTCACTGTTAGACGCTGATAATTCACTACTTGAGTCCACTTTTGTTGCTTTGTACACAATATTTTCTGTAGAAGATAAAACTAGTTATAGAGTAAACACCCAAAACACGAAAAAGGGAGGTGTGGAACTAAGGCATCTGGCCCAATATATTTTGTGGTTAGACATACTAAAATAATGAGGGGCCTCCTTGGCTCAGTCGGTTAGCGCGCTAGGGCAGGGTAATGACCCAGGAGTCTCTCACCACTGTGGTCGCTGTGAGTTCAAGTCCAGCTCATGCTGTCTTCCTCTCCGGCCGTAAGTGGGAAGGCCTGCCAGCAGCCTGCGGATGGTCGTGGGTTTCCCCGGGTCTGTGAACAGTTTCCACCCACCATAATGCTGGCCGCCGTCGTATAAGTGAAATATTCTTGAGTACGGCGTAAAACACCAATCAAATAAATAAATAAATACTAAAATAATGTACTTCTTTTTTTCCTTTGATTGGTGTTTTACGCCGCTCTCAAGAGTATTTCTTTTTTACCCCTGCGGTGAGAGAAAACCGGAGTTTAGTGCAGGTGTAACCAACAACCGTCCGAAAGTTGATATGAAAATAAAGAAATTGAACTCTGTCCAGGAAAACAGTGTGATTAAAATAATAATTTAGAATGTTTCCAACCGATTAAAATAGTTTTAAAACATCAGATTCTGTGGTGATCTGTAGTGCCCCAGACGGTGTAAGTGACATACATATTTCTTTCGTGAAATGGTTCATTCAGCGAATACATTCATGGGTCTATACGTATATGCATTTAGAACGATGATATCAAGCGTTTTATGCGAGATAAGTGGTAAAACATAATGTGACGTCACTGGTCCGAATAGGGTCAGACAAGGCCATCGTAGATTCCAAAGTTTCAAATGCATATTTCTTATTTGAAACAATTGTAAAAAAAAATCAAACTATTTTTGTCGTCAATCTTTAATGGGCTTTCATCTGACATACAGTTCAAGTTGGTGTTTGCCTGTGAAAACGCCATGCAGAACTCGGGGATTCAAATCACACTACAAGCCTGTGTACAGGCTTTTTCATAGTTTACGTGAGATGAGCAGTGGACCTGAACCAAGCACACCATTACCTTCCAAACAGTGTATCTGATATTTTCTTGAGGTCTATGTAGCAGATACCTACTCACCTTTCTGACACGTGGGTCCTCTCCACCCCGGCCGACATGCCAGATCCCCACAACCCATCACATGCTCAGGCAGACAGACATCAGAGGAGCTTCCACACCGACATGTTAACAGGCAAGGGGGCGTGTGGGTGTTACATTGACCTAGGGATAGATTGATTGGTTAATTGATTGATTGAGTGATTGGTTGACTGGCTGATTGCAAACGATAGCATTCCTTGTTACCTTTTATTCTGCAGGTCACTTCACTGTACTACGGGTGGTATTCAATGCATGCACACGTGCTATATACGCAAACGACCCTGTTAAATTGGTTAAAGCCGCGTGCCTGTCAGTAACAACACTGTAAAAACTACTTGTGTGCCAATACTGCGCAGTATATTGGGCATGGCGAAAATGCACTCCCACATATTTCTATGAAATAGCAATTTAATTTGACACATCGACAATAACTTCTGCTTAAGTCTCTCACAATTTGTCTAACAGTGGTATACCTATCATGTGCAAATTTGTATTCAATCGAGTAGGACACCGAGCCATGGGCAGGGAATTTCTTAATCTCTTCCCCACCCCGTCCACTGTTCACGAATTCTTGTTCACAAAAATCGGTCGACGACACTCTCTTGACAACGAATAGAAGATTGCTGTATTTAAATCAGGATATCGAAAATTTCTCCTGTAGGTAAATGGAAAGAACGGATGTGACGTAATTGTAATAGGCGACTGGCATTATGGTCTTTAGGATCAATTTAAGAATTTAAATATTTAATTCCAGTTTAAGAGTTTTAAAAATAAAAAAAAGAGTTTTCAGCAGTCTATCTAGGGGTAAAAATAAATATTTATATCAGTTTAAGTTCTTATTTATATATTTATTTGATTAGTGTTTTATGCCCTACTCAAGAATATTGCTTCCATAAGCGAACTTTATGGTTGGGCTGTCAACTTTATGTTGTCACCTTTATGGTGGGGAAATTCCGGCATTGACCTAAAAGGTGAGGTAATCGACAGCCTGGTGTCAGTGTATAGCAATTATGAATAGACCAGCGCTATGTCTTACTGTGTTGTTGGCCTGTCGTTCCTGTCAGACATCACAAATAAATCGGTCTACATGGCTACCTGACTACCACAATGAGAAGCGAAGTTGCATTACCCACAAAATGATAAAAAAATTTAATACCTCGTACCTTCGTATCTCTTTTTTTGATAATGTTTTTGTTTGCTTTTATCTGACAATTCCTGAGATGTTTCCTGAAAGGTTAAACTGGATGGAAACAAATTTAGAGGACGCCATATGTATTTAAGGAGAAAATGATAAAAAAAAAGAAGAAATAAATACTTCGTCACTGTCTAAAGCAAAACAATGACAATGTGCTTGAATGACTATTAGAACCTGTTTATAACATTTCGCTTTATCCGGGTACAAAGCCGGTTAGGTACATAACGGATAATATTTATTTATTTATTTATTTGATTGGTGATGTACGGTGTACTCAAGAATATTTCACGTATACGACGGTGGCCAACATTAGGGTGTGAGGAAACCGGACAGAGCCCGGCGGAACCCACGACCACGGCTGGACTTGAACTCACAGCGACCGCATTGGTTAAGTAAGTAAGTAACTGTAGATAACACGGAAATTCTTCGTAATGATAACAGATCAACTGTGAATCACCATATTCATTTGATAAAGGGTTTAAAGAGAAAGAAAAAATAACATTAAATATTTTCAGATATTTTGACTATTAAACACTGTTCAAGAGAATAGTTTGATTTCTTTTTTTAGAATTTTTCTACCGGACTAAAATGCAAGAAAAACATAGGATTCTAAGGTGATCTTTTTTCACCTAGAGGGTGTCAATGTCGTCACAGCAGTATCTTTGACTGAAAATGGTTCTTTTCAAGGTCCATTTGTTCAATGCATTTATGGCCCTTAATGGAGATGCATTTTGAATAATGAAATATAGCAATGTATATGTGTCAAGTGGCAAAAAGCCAAAGTAACCTTACTTCTCCCATTATGGTTAGAAAACGCCATAGTAGAATTCAAAGTTTTGAATGAATTTTACTAGGTCGAAACATACTCTAGATAAATAAATCAAACAATTTTCCTGGAGCAATATTTAATTTTCTTTCATCTGACATGTACTTCACGCTGGTGTGTTTGCCTTTAACATTGTCCAAGCGGAGCTTACGAATCAGCGGTAGTATCGATATTTGTTTTACACAAGAAGCATCACGACGAAGGTATTAAAGCCTGTTCTTCTCAAAACAAAATGTAGAAAAAGTGAAAAATATGGCATATTTCATGCTGCAGTTCTCTTTCACTCAGCGGATATGAATTTTAGACAATTTTAGTTAACGTCAGGCTGAGCAGCACTGTAGACATGTCTGAATATAAAGTCGTGTCGCGTAGGAACGTAAATGTATTATATTAGCAAAAGTGATATTGCGATATTTCCTATTACCTATGTATAATTCATAAAAACCAATCTAAATCTGTCTAGTTCAGATCCTTTCATAGCGAGGCGGTGTAATATACGGGGAAATAAACATACCAGCCGGTGCGCGTACGCACGTGTACATGCCACCACTGGCAAGTTTTGTATAGAAATTTGGAACAACGCCGAGGTAACTGGAGTCGCGGTGATTTGGCAGGAAGTGATGTCAGAAAATACAAAATCTGTGTTTCATCTTTAAATTATATTATTATATGATGCAGAATCATTTTCTTTATCACATACATGCAAACATAATCAGAGGGACACCCGAGACATTTTTATTGATGAATGCTGATTAAATAGTTCCTCACGAGGACACCAGGGGAAGTCTGGACAAGCCTACGTACAAAGGTCAAGCGTGGCTAGTAGTGGCGGTAATGTAACGCGAACATAGTAGTATACTGAACTGTTGTTTATGGTGAACAAGGAACTTCGGGTGACCAGATCAGATACTATACCATAGCAGCCCCTTCGCGCAAGAGACACATAACACGTCTACTTGCACTAACTCTCATGGAAGCTCATCGAAAACTGAAACACATAGGGATGCAAAGGAACGGACAGTATATGTCATTTCGTATTATATGCTGGGACGCAAAGGGGTTTAGGAAATATCAATAAAACGTAAAAAATATTATGTACATCGACAAGCATGTAAGAAAGACACCAGCGAGAAACCTTGAAACTCACCAAATGATGAGAGAGTCTCGGGCCACTGTGCTGCACTAGCACACAAACCACTGGGGCGCTGATGCCTGTTCACAAGGATAATGTACATGTTTTGGCGTTTTATTCACGTGATGGTGGTTTAACGCCGTACACAGGGATTTTTCAATTTTTCAAAATGGGGCGGGGGTCATTTTTATGGGAGGATAATGAGAATTATAGTGCCGTTTAGTGGCTGTGAAATGCTACTTACTGAATGGTTAGACTGCGCAAAGGGCCACACGGATGTCAACCGCGAGAATGTTAAAACAATTTACTCGCTAGTCACTGTCAATATACACAAATCCACCACCTAAACACCGCAGCATCGGAGTATAAACCATGCTTCCTCACGTCCCGAAGCAACATTCCAATGGGCTGGACTGAAGTGTTGTCGCTGGTATTTTTAATACGGTTTTATGCTCATATAGTTATAACGTGTGATGATAATAATAATTCAGGCATGTAACATACCCCTTTCTGTTCACATACATCTACAAATCTACAAGACCTTTTATATAATTTTGCCAGTTTTTTTTTGGTTAGTTCAGCTTACGGATATTCCCCCGGTGGAACACACGTGTATTTACATCTACAGATATAGAAAAGGACAAATATTGAATTATACTCAGAAAGGAAAGGCAGAAAGAATACCGAGCTATTTTACTCACCTGAAACATTCGATGAAATCATTATGAAAGTAAAGATCAACGTCTTTAAAAAGAATATATTCGCCATGTTTTGACACTGTGAGAATATGGTGGTATTACGACAACACAGAATCAGTCAGCAATGTGAGATGCAATCATGCGCCCAGGCGTTACACCAGCCTAATATCTTTCAGGGTAAAATAAGGAACAGGATGTTAGCCAGCTGCAATTGAGCTCGTGTATCCATTATACAAGTACCCTTGACTATTATTAATGAAAAAATAGGGACAAGGAGAAAAACATGAACATAGTGGACTGAGGGTTGGCGGGGGCAGTGTTGAACGTGTGCTAGCTGAATATATAATACTATCTATTTATTCTATCCCTCAGCGGTATATTTGTTCAAATCTTTCTCCTTCTATGTACAAAAATGTTTTATATTTTTTAAGGCGGCGGGGTATAAAATACGTTTGTCCATTAATGGTCGGCTCTACTCCCCCCCCCCCCCCCCCCCACACACACACAAAGAGACACTCTCCCTCGCCCCCCGAACATAAACATATTTCCTCCCCCTTAGACAGTCTAAATGGTCCTCTCTGGCCGTACGTGGGAAGGTCTGCAAGCAACCAGTGGATACACCACCCACCACCCACCACCATGATGCTGGTTGAAATCGCACACATGCCTTTAACTCTTTTCACAAAAAATGTAAAGAAACACATGCAAGTATATTTACGCATAGTTTTAAGTGGTGTTTTTAGTGATGCCTTCTGGTCTGCCAGCAACCTGTGAATTGTTATATGTTTTTATATGGTATATCCGGTCTCCGTCCAAGTTACGGGGCGGTTTAAACACCAATTATAAGAAGTAAATAAAAACTTTCAAATTACAAGCATGAATCACTAAAACAAGTTGCCATGCCTTCGAAGTTTTAAGGTCATAGCAGTGAACAACTCGATAATTTCAAACCTTGCGAAGTCCTCTCTACAGAGTATAGGATATGGCTGTTACAAGATAGAATTCCATAATACCATGCCTTGTTTTACCAATTTCCTAACTCACAATATTATGGTCCACTTCTCCACGTTATTTTTGGCTTGGAGAATTCAAATTCTCAGTTCGACACCGGTGGAAATTTTTTTTTTTTTTTGATTAGTGTTTTACGCCGTGCTCAAGAATATTTCACTTATACGACGACGGCCAGCATTGTGGTGGGTGGAAACTGGGCAGAGCCTGGGGGAAACCTCCGAACATTCGCAGGTTGCTGGAAGACCTTCCAACGTACGGCAGAAGAGGAAGCCAGCATGAGCTGGACTTGAACTCACAGCGACCGCATTGGTGAGAGACTCCTGGGTCACTACGCTGCGCTAGCGCTAACCAGCCGAGCCACGGAGGCCCCAACACCGGTGGAAAGGGTATCGCCAGCGACTGGTTGGGTGCATAGAGCACATTAGCCTATTTAGTGTTTCTGTACTGATTTCTTGGGAGTAGGGACATCGCATCGAGTCGGATTACAGCTACATGTAGCCTACGTCTACATAAGAAGGCGCAGTGTTCTATTAGTGTAGCTGTTGGAGAGGATTTAAAATGGGTTTTCGTGGGTTTGCTTACAACGTATCCTCTTGTAGAAAGACAAGTCGGTGCTGCCAAAACCATGCCAAAGACACCTCACCCAATCACATTACACTCTCACCAGGCTAACCAGTCCTGTTTCCTTGCTCTAGCCTGGCCGAGCTGAGCACCAAGCGAGGCAGACAGTACCATTTTTAAAGCCTTTTCTATGACCCGGCCCGGATTTGATCCCATGTCTCCTGACTTCAAGGCAGACGTGGTTTAAGAAAGGAAACTGGTATAATTGGCTTGGTTTCAGTATAATGTGATGGAGGGCGAAGATGGAGCACGTGAAGATTCAATATATGTACACACATATAATGGCCCCTTGTCGTGGTATGACGGAAAAATTGTCAAGTAAAACTGCCAGAAAGCCATGCAACAGCAGGCACTTCTAGTCCTTATTCTTTTCTCCACTCCTCGGTTTTTGGAAGTGCATCTATGAAAACCGTAAATGCCACCGAGTTGTGTATACCCTTATCTCTGTAGGAACCTTTTTATACACAGCATTTACCTGTCAACGTGGCCTACTTTTGCCACCATATTTTTGCGTGCAATTAGGATAAATCGTTTAAGCATCTTCTCAAGAACGACTAGTTTAATTAAGTAGAAATGTATTATACCAATTGCACAGTGACAGTGACGAACAAGTTTCAGAAAATGCGGCGTATATCTGAAAAAGTGCAGATTGTGCATAACTCTAACATGACATTTACTTTCTAAAATTTAACTGCAGAGAGTAGCGTCCCTTGCGTAGTTTGAATCCTTGATCATAATTCTTGATATGTTTACCTATCCTGTATAGATTTGCAATAATTTATTGTATGTGTGAAAATTTGTCGGTGTTCTGGCAGAATACTTGTGGCATTTTGCTAGTACCGGACACTTCTCAAAAGCAAGTGTGTGTAGGATAAATGTTTATTGTTCTTGACCAGAAAGTCATGCTGCACACATTTTCTTGCTGGTCACATGAGGTGGTGACACGCTTTTACGATCGAGGCGCCACAGATGATGACTAGTTTGTATGTTTTCTTGTATAGGAATTTGTTTACAGTGGGTACTAGGGTATTACATGCCGACATAACGTAACATACCATAGCAGTGATTTTGTGACTAGTATTCAATGGAATTTCGTTCACTTCACTCGTGGTAGTATTGAGAGTTCCCTACTAAGTGACAAGTAGGTACAGGTGAATGTTTCTCTATGATAACATTGACGGTAACATTAACATGGTAATGTGTTATGGTAAATGGATGGTGAGTATGAGCGGCCATCACCTGTCTGGTGAGTTATCCCGAAAACATAAACAATGGAAGCTCCTAAGAATCATCTGGAGAGTGATATTTTGCATTCTTCACTTTGATAATTACTTCGCTGATTTGTCGTGAAAACACACAGTTGAATGGTGATTGGTGGCTAGAATGTTTAATGAGATTGTGGTATGTTGGTAGAGGATAGTACCTGTAATACATAATATTTTGTTAATTATATGTTTCACTGCTGTTACAGAGTCCGGTTCCACACAGCCATATCTGACTTAAGTCAAAATTTGAAGTACGATCTCAAAGCTTATTTTGAGGTTTTAGAAATTGAAATTTTGTACGTCTCATCGATATTATCTTAAGACAAGTATGTCCAGATTTCAACTTTAAGTTTCAAAAATTAAGCATCGTACAAAGTTTTTAAATTTTGACTGGTCAAAAAGAGCTTTGTGGAATCGGCCTCAGAGCTCTACCGCTGGAGCCTGTAAAATCATACTGAGTAGCCAAGCCTGTAAAATCATACCCAGTAGCGGAACCTGTTAAATCATACCCAGTAGGCGAGCTTGTAAAATCCTACCGAACCTGAAGAATCATACCCAGTAGCCGAGCCTGTAAAATCATACCCAGTAGCAGAGCCTGTAAAATCATACCCTGTAGCCAAGTCTGTAAAATCATACCCAGTTGCTAAGCCTGTAAAATCACACCCCGTAGCCGAGCCTGTAAAATCATAACCTGCAGCCGAGCCTGTAAAATCATATCCAGTAGCCACTGTAACTTTTGGTTAGGGCATATAATCATCACTACGATTGTAGAAATGACAACCTTACTTCTGTCACGTACACACATTCGACGACTACATTGTTATTATCCAAACCCAGATAAATAGACATATTGTGTCAGAAATAAAACGTGTATGTGTACATGTGATCAATATCATTGGTCTGGTTACGTTTCAACCCTTTCATCAACAACACCATGTAGTAGGAACAGCCTAGCGTGACGCAATAGTGTAACTTTAAAGGTTCCTGAAAAAGACAATGATGCCATTTTTTATGTTAAATCTGCATTTGTGAGATATGTTTTACGCATATTGTCCACCAATCGACGGATATATTGGGAAACAACCAAAGCGTTGAGCTTAAAGTCTTATCGGGAAAACATTATTCCCGCAACTTCTCCCCTTGTGTACTACATCCACACACAGAGTTAGTTAGAAAACTATCCTCATATGTGTGGTATTACAGAAAACAGTTATAAGAATGGACAATTTTCACCCCTGATGCCACCTTGAGTGGATAGAGTGATGACTATAATGAGAAGGGATTCGTTATGTTCTCCCGCGCTGTACAGAGGGAAGCAAATCTAGTATCCCATAAGGCTACTGCGTTCTTTACCCATAAAAATAACAATATCAGTTATTTAAGTAGGTAGTAATAATTCAATAATAACTGTTGTTTTAGGAGTTACTGTATTCAACCGAAAATCATGCACCTCTACATGTACATGTACCTCTGAAAGGCCCCGTATCGCCGTGAAATGATCTCTATGGCTTATATATCAAACTTAATTCGTCCTTTCTCATATAACGTTTTCAGCACGGCGACTACACAATATTGTTTCATGTAGCCTTGTCTCTGTGTTCTTGTACCAGTCAGAACATGCGCTTCTAGCCTGGCTTTGACGCTCATGGGGCTTTACTAGACCCTCGCCTGATTGGTTGGGTTAGTGCCCAGGCGCTATTAGTTTGCTTCTTACGTCCCAGCCTATGATATTTATACATCTTACGTGTCAGCCTGTGATATTTATACATCTCACGTGTACGCCTGTGATATTTGTACATCTTACGTGTCAGCCTATGCTATTTATACATCTTACGTGTCAGCCTATGCTATTTATACATCTTACGTGTCAGCCTATGATATTTATACATCTTACGTCCCAGCCTATGATATTTATACATCTTACGTGTCAGCCTGTGATATTTATACATCTTACGTCCCAGCCTATGATATTTATACATCTTACGTGTCAGCCTATGCTATTTATACATCTTACGTGTCAGCCTATGCTATTTATACATCTTACGTGTCAGCCTGTGATATTTATACATCTTAATAAAGATAATCCTAAAACAGAGAGTACGAGCAGAATGATGCACGGAATTTCTCTTCTTAAAATCGATAGTGTGTCAATATATTGTTGAACGACAGCCTGGGGAGCAGACTTTTGTATGCTGGTAATGGGAGCTAACTCTCTCTGTAATGGGTGGTAATTTTGTGTAAGTTATCAAGTGCCACCCATTTACGGTTTACATTGTACAAGCCAACAATTCTAAAATGTGAAAACGTGGTATAAGTGTTAAAACAAAGATGACATCATATCTTCAGCCGGTGCTACTGCCTTTCCTTGTTAAGATCAAGTTTCAATGACAGTCAGGTTTAGAGGTAGAAGAAAGTCGTGTGAAACAAAAAACGTCCTTCGTCGGGTACCTGATAAACTCCCTGACTTAAGGCCGAAGTTGAAGCAGTCAGACAGTAGAGAGAGAGTACGTTAAGAAGAGGTGGTCTCTAGGAATTGTAATACACCTTCATAGATCGATTTACCACTTTAATACCTGTTTCATGGAAGTTCTGCATTGAAAATCCTGTCCCCATTCGCGGATACTTAAGGTAAAGGCAATGGAGAAACAGAAAATGCCAAACAGAATGTGTTACTTTGAAATGTTGTCATTTCACTGACAGTGAAAAGTAGCTGCAACCTCAAACTTCAAAGGCCACTGACAGCGACTAGGTGCTAACTTGACCACGGCTGCTTTGTTGTGGCGAGTGTAGCGGCGCGCATCCTGAAATGTGAATGTCACTTATTTGCAATTGAAGATAGCCTCGTTTTAAGTTCTACGCTTTGTCAGCTTCATTGGTTGAGAAATCCGAAGTGCCTGGTATAAACTGCTGACATTTAAATAACAACATCGTTGCCATATAAATGGATTTACTTTTTATTTGCTTGATTCTGTAACACCATGCTGAGTATTGTGTTTTTTAGTAGAAGGATCCAGATTGCCCGGAGAAAACCCTCAGCTTTGGGAAGTTACTGATGAACTTGTTCACATGTGATGTGACCTCGGAATTCATACATTCACAAGGAATATCGAAAGATACTGTTTAAGAGCGGATAACAATTAGCAGAGACTGGTGAAATCCACCACACTTTCCCAGGTACGGAATGAAACAAAAACCAGTTAAATGGCGTACGAAGAAAAAGGAGCTGGATTTGATCTTATGAACTATATGCCGTCAAAGAGATTTTGTCATCCAGTGACTCAAAAGCCATGTAATAATACGGTCTAGGGATTCCATAATTCCACCCGTTTTCAGCCATATAAACTTTACTTTGTCTTCTACAGACAGTTCGCCACACAGGTTTAAGGAAATACCCAAAAGTATTGGGCACAGTTCTTCAAAGGTTTGTAAACAGTTAGTTCCGGTGTCAGCTTTAGGCTGGACTGAACACCAATCTGTTTTGTGTTACAACAAGACTGTTGTTAAGATGTCAGCGTGGCTGCAGTTTTGAGGCTAGTCAGAAAGTAAAGCAAACAATTTCTGGTTATGCTTTTTTTATTAGATGAAGAATATCCGTAGTAAACGTTCTTTTAAAACTATGTATGTGTTTTGATGCAGGTACAAGATAGCATAAGACGTAAAGGCATATTTCACAATCTAGCTAGCATATTGACAAACATTAAGCCTTGCACAATAAAACTGATTAAAAAACATTTTCATTCCTTCCGTAATTTCTGCACATATACGTACAACACTGACTGGTACAGTGCCAAATGATCACTGTTTATACATTGAGGCAGTACATGTCTCCTATGAAACTTTGTTAAAGGATACCGTTTTACAAAGCAATCATAATTTGTACCTGGCGTAACTTCTATGACAACATTTATTAAAGAGATTCACCACTATGGTGAATGCGCTGACCTACAGTTGCGTCAGCTTTGGAAAACGTGCTCATGGATGTGAAGACAATTTTGCATGGTAACTTGTTTCTTAACTGTATAAAATTGAAGGAAGAGGACAATATTTAGGTATAGTCGTCATGCTACTATTGTTTTGTGGAGATGTAGTCCAATATCCCATTATATTTTGGCAACTGATATATGATTTCTGGATTGTGGCACAACCAGGCTAGCCGGAATATAGAACGATAATAAGACTTCAGTATTCAGAGTTACCTTCTTTATATTTTCTGCAAAACTGATCTGTGGACGAGCTGTCTTCACTGTTCGTTGTCATGGAAATTATGCTAAGCGTAGTTTGCGACCTCTGCGTAAGACAGCCCACAAGAAAGGCCCTCGGTTTCTTACGTGGGTAAAGCAGAGTATATGTTTTCTTTACAATGAAAAAGTAACCATTGGGTGACAAACAGTGTAGTCAATCCATTGGTTATATATGTGTATACACATATAGTGTGCACACACCCAAGATAAAAGCTTTAGTATCTCAATGGTACAATTCATCAAATAGATAATCTGGTTAATAAATGATTATAGTGCACAAATTCCTCAGCAATGGCTTGTTCACAGAGGCCTGTAATTATGTCACAATTTTATCAAATTACTAAATGTACACTTCAG
The DNA here is from genome assembly GCF_032854445.1 of Liolophura sinensis. NCBI lineage: Eukaryota > Metazoa > Mollusca > Polyplacophora > Chitonida > Chitonidae > Liolophura > Liolophura sinensis. The sequence continues at coordinate 17,910,155 of NC_088296.1, forward strand.
TGTAGATCGGAGTCGCCGGTTCAGATCAGCAATAAAATTCGTCTGATCCTAGTGAATGTTTTCGTAGATCTCCGAGCTTCTTTCTCCTCGTGGCACCTGGAGAAAAAAGATAAATCTATAAATCTGTGACACGTGAGGATAACTTAATCTAGACATATTTCTTTTCTGTGAAAAACCAGATTTGTTCAATTCCCAGCTGAATGCTAACGTCACACGCTAACGTCACATTTGTCTATCCTACACAGACGTTACATTTGTCTATCCTACACAGACGTCACATTTGTCTATCCTACACAGACGTTACATTTGTCTATCCTACGTTGACGATTACATTTGTCTATCCTACACAGACGTCACATTTGTCTATCCTACACAGACGTTACATTTGTCTATCCTACACAGACGTCACATTTGTCTATCCTACACAGACGTTACATTTGTCTATCCTACAAAGACGTTACATTTGTCTATCCTACACAGACGTTACATTTGTGTATCCTACGCTGACGATTACATTTGTCTATCCTACACTGACGATTACATTTGTCTATCCTACACTGACGATTACATTTGTCTATCCTACGCTGACGATTACATTTGTCTATCCTACGCTGACGATTACATTTGTCTATCCTACGCTGACGATTACATTTGTCTATCCTACGCTGACGATTACATTTGTCTATCCTACACAGACGTTACATTTGTCCATCCTACTCAGACGTTACATTTGTGCATCCTACACAGACGTTACATTTGTTTATCATATCCTACACTGACGTTACATTTGTGTATCTTATGCTCACTTGACATTTGTCTATCCTACAGTCACGTTACACTTGTCTATCCCACTCTCACGTCATATGAGTCTATCCCACGCTCACGTTACACTTGTCTATTCCACGCTCATGTTATATTTGTGTATCTTACAGTCATGATACATTTGTCTATCATACGCTCACGTTACATTTGTCTATCCTACGCTCACGTTACATTTGTCTAGCCTATGCTCATGTGGCATTTCTTCATCCTACGGTCACGTTACACTTGTCTGTCTCACGCTCAAGTTACATATTTTTAACCCAAGCTCACGTTACATTTGTTTATTCCACGCTAATCTTATATTTCTATATCCTACGGTCATGATACGCTTGTCTATTCTACGGTCACGTTACACTTCTCTATCCCACGCTCACGTTACATTTGTCTATCCTACACCAACGTAACATTTGTCTATTCTACACTCACGTTAAATTTGTCTATCCTACGCTCACGTTGCACTTGTCTATCCCAAGGTCATGTTAAATGTGTCTATCCCACAACTACGTTACATTTGTCTATCTCATTTCAACGTTCCATTTGTCTGTTTCACGCTCACGTTACTCTTGTCTATTCCACGCTCTTGTTATATTTGTATATCCTACTGTCATAATTCTTTAGTACGGAGTAAAACACCAATAAAATAAATAAATAAACAAACACGGTCATGATACATTTGTCTACCTTACGCTCACGTTGCATTTGTCTATCCTGCACCAACGTTACGTTTGTCTATCCTACACTCACGTTACACCTGTCTATTCCACGCTCTTGCTACATTTGTCTATCCTACCCTCACGTTACATTTGTCTATCGTGCGCTCACGTTACACTTGTCTATTCCAAGGTCACTTTAAATGTATCTATCCCACAACTACGTTACATTTGTCTATCTCATTCCCACGTTATATTTGTCTCTTCCACGCTCACGTTACATTTGTCTATTCCATGCTCTTGTTATATTTGTATATCCTACGGTCATAATTCTTTACTACGGAGTAGAACACCAATGAAATAAATAAACAAATACGGTCATGATACATTTGTCTATCCTACGCTCACGTTACACTTGTCTATCGTATACTCACGTTACATTTGTCTATGGTACACTCACGTTACATTTGTCTATCCCATTCACAAGTGGCATTTGTCTATACAACGATCATGATACACTTGTCCATTCCACGCTCATATTATATTTGTATATCCTACGGTCATGATACATTTACCTATCCTACGTTCACGTTCACGTTTGTCTGTCGTACACTCACGTTACATTTGTCTACCCTACAGTCACGTTACATTTGTCTATCCTATGCTCACGTGGCATTTGTCTATCTTACACTCACGTTACACTTGTCTATTCCACGCTCATGTTATATTTGTGTATCCTACGGTCATGATACGTTTGTCTATCCTATGCTCACGTTACATTTGTGTATCGTACACTCACGTTACATTTGCGTACCCTACACTCACGTTACATTTGTCTGTCGTACACTCACGTTACAATTGTTTATGGGACACTCACGTTACATTTGTCTATCCTATGCCCACGTGTCATTTGTCTATCCTACGGTCACGTTATAGTTGCCTATTCCACGCTTACGTTACATTTGTCTACTCCACGCTCGCATTACATTTGTCTATTCCACGCTTACGTTACATTTGTCTATTCCACGCTAATGTTATATTTGTGTATCCTACGATCATGATACATTTGTCTATCCTATGTTCACGTTACATTTGTCAATTCTACACTCACGTTACATTTGTCTATCCCACGCTCATGTTACATTTGTCTAACCCACGCTCACGTTACATTTGTCTATTCCACGCTCACGTTACACTTGTCTGTTCCACGCTTATGTTACATTGGTATATCCCACGCTCACGTTACATTTGTGTATCTTATGGTCATGATACATTTGTCTATTTTACGGTCACGTTACATTTGTCTAACCCACGCTCATGTTTCCCCTGTCTGTTCCACGCTCATGTTACCTTTGTCTATCCTACGTTCACGCTGCATCCGTGTACCCTACGCTCATAACGCATTCGTCTATCCTACGCTCACGTTACATTCGTCTGTCCTACACTCACCTTACATTTGTCTATCCTACGCCCACGTTACATTTGTCTCTCCTACGCTCACGTTACATTTGCCTATCACAACGCTAAAATCCCCTTTTCATATCTAATTCTTTGTATATCCCACACTCACATCTTTTCTATGCTCTCATAACATTTACTGTTCCTTATACGAACATAGCATTTGTTCCTTACACTCCCATAACAGTTGCTGCTCCTTACATTCACATAACAGTTGTTGCTCCTAACACTCACATAACAGTTGTTGCTCCTTACACTCACATAACAGTTGCTGCTCCTTACATTCACATAACAGTTGCCGCTCCTCACATTCACATAACAGTTGCTGCTACTAACACTCACATAACAGTTGTTGCTCCTTACATTCACATAACAGTTGCCGCTCCTTACATTCACATAACAGTTGCCGCTCCTTACATTCACATAACAGTTGCCGCTCCTTACATTCACATAACAGTTGTTGCTCCTTACACTCCCATAACAGTTGCCGCTCCTTACATTCACATAACAGTTGCCGCTCCTTACATTCACATAACAGTTGCTGCTCCTAACACTCACATAACAGTTGTTGCTCCTTACACTCATGTAGCATTTGTTTTTCCCGGTAATAACATCATTACATGTGTACCTTCATCATGCATATCATACATGTCAACATTCAGACTTACCTGGGCGGAACCATAACGTGACCTGACCTCTTGCTGAAGTCTTATATACCAGCCGCGTCCCTTGACAGTGGCGATAGCAGCATACAACGTTACGACGAAGGAAATCCCCGCCAGCACACACACACCGACCAGAAGACCTTTGGATGAAGCTTCGTTGTATTTAGGCCTACCTTCGATACTAGCCGTCTCTACAATGAAAGAAAATACAAGGTTTCTGATTGGACATTCCGCCACAGATGAACCACAGCATTCGCCAAAAAGGCAAATAATACAGCCTGACGACAGGTACAAATTTTATACATGTGACACGAGGAGAACGCTTAATGACGTTGATTATGCACAAGAGTAATATGTTGTATTTGTATGTTGTTGCATTTGAGTCGTCTATCTCTATCCTTGTTGTATTTGAGCCTTCTATTTCTATAAGTTACGCTGTATTTAAATCTTCTATCTCTGTACTTGTTGCTGTATTTAAGTCTTCTATCTCTATACGTGTTGTTGTATTTAAGCCTTCGATCTCTATACTTGTTGTTGTATTTAAACCTTCTATCTCTATACTTGTTGTTGTATTTAATTATACGTGTTGTTTTATTTAAGCCTTGTAATAAAACTACAATAGGCAGTTTGGTCATTGTTAGAATTTGTGTCAGTCCTCCATGTTTGTCGGTGGACAATATTTGTAGTCAGATTTAGGGGGGGGGGGGGGGAAATACAAGTGAACAACACCTTTTACATGTAGTGTACGTTTATATCCACCCAGCTACATGCAAAGACATGATAGAAAACCTCACCTTCTTGACAATTATCCCCCTTGTATCCAGTAGCGCAGCCACCTTCCTCACATGTCCCGTTGACGTGGTTACACGAGATGGCTTTCTTACAGTGACATATGTACTGACATTGCTCTCCGAACCAGCCGGTCGAACATTCTGGTGTAAACAAGATCGTCAGACATTCACACCAATAATTCTATGGTGCACACGATTGGGTGATAACTCGCACTATTTTTGGATCGTCAAGGTTAAAAATGTTGATAATTAATCTCTTCTTGCCTCACCTTTGTCAAGTAGTAGACACGCAAACTTTGACAGGTTGGTACCATGCTTGGCCTTTCTTTGTAGTGCCAATTGAATACAGCTTGGTACAGCTCAGATACTGTGTGGTACAGCTCAATATAACCGATTTTTAAAAAAAATTTTAAGAATTAAACTATAATTCTAGTATTAAAAAACAGCCAAAACTTCGATAGTAAATATCTGGACCAAACATGAGCAAATTAAATTTCACACAATAAAACTGAGTGACAAACAATTTCATCACCTCTGTATTTTCAGCACATATACATATCACAATTTTCTCCGAACCGTCCAGCTGGGCATTCTAATATAAAGAAAGACAACGAAAACTTAGACATTAAATATCTGGACCAAACATGCGCAAATTCTAATAAATCTATGGATAACAAATATAGAGATCATTCTCCCGCACTGTCCGGCATTTGTCCGAACCACTGTGACACAGGACACCACAGGTATCGTACACCGAAGTCCAGTGAGTGAACGACCACTTTTGCCCCTCACCGCCACCCTTCCCTCTTCACAGAGAGTGACGTACCTGTGTTACAATATGATCCCATGTACCCTGCTTCACAGCCCAGTGCATCACATCTTCCGTCCACTTTGTTACACGACGTCAAGTTCTTGCAGTGACAAACTCCTGCACAGTTCGTCCCATAGTTTCCGATCTCGCAGTCTGGAACAGCAAAAGAAAAGCCACAAAACATAAAATGAGGTCTTTAACCGAAGGAGGCACAATACATTCACTCTAAGGATTCCTCCGTCGTCATATGACTGAAAAATTTGGAAGTAAGACGTTAAAACCCCAAGCATCTGCTCACTCAAACCTCACTTTGCATGGACAGAGGATTTTTGCTCACTCCCTCGCTCTCACCGTTCTTGGAGCCCTAGAAGAGACGTATGGGTCCCATTAAAGAACTCTTCCTGCCCACACTGTATAGGATAACCTGCGCTGATATGCGTATCGCACAGACCAAACGAGTGGGAGATGGCTCTTTTCGCGCCTTTTGTATAGTCTCTAGACAGCACAGGTGCAAAACAGCGTTGTGGATATATTTTCAGCACACGTCCGCCTAATATAATCCAGGGTGTTAGTATTCCTCACGGTTCTACCCAACGTCTAGTACATAAAAAGTTTCCCTTAAACATTTCAATCCTTGGAAATGGAACAGCCAGCAAATTTTCGGTGTCAGATCTGAGCTGTGGCACTAGTCTACCCTCTCGAAGGTAAATTAAATCTCTGTACCTTCCTGACAATTGTCTCCCTTGAATCCCGCTTGACAATCTCCCACACACTGTCCAGTCTCCTTGTTGCAATCGATGTCCCACTGACAGTGGACACTTCCCTTCGCAGCGTTCTCCAAGCTCTCCATAACTGCAGGCTACAAAAAGAATCATAGAAAGTTGTATAAACAAAGGCAATTTCATGGGATTAAAACATATTTTCCTTCATTTTCCAGTGAGAATGATACACTTTTCTTGATGTTCAAGGGTGCAAAAGAAAATTAGCAATTTGACATCTCCAATTTGCGTTAAAATTTGTCCTTCTCTAAAACTTGATGCAATTTCGGGCCAAACTGCCCTCTTGTAGAAAATCGATACTGTAGCCAGAGGGTATGGGTGCCGTTTTACTTTCTTGTTTTTTTTTGTATCTTTTTTTTTTGTTTGTTTGTTTGTTTTCGTATTTTTGTTCTCTTTTTTTTTTGCTTATCTTATTCATAATAAGCAAAAGTTGTGAAAAGTAAAGTCCTCGTTCTCCTCTTCTTTCTAAGCGGGTTGACACATACCAGCTGATCGTCAATTCTGTGAAAATTTCACCAGTCAATAAACAACACCTTTTACATGTAGTGTACGTTTATATCCACCCAGCTACATGCAAAGACATGATAGAAAACCTCACCTTCTTGACAATTATCTCCCTTGTATCCAGTAGCGCAGCCACCTTCATCACATGTCCCATTGACGTGGTTACACGAGATGGCTTTCTTACAGTGACATCTGTACTGACATTGCTCTCCGAACCAGCCGGTCGAACATTCTAATGTAAACAAGACGTACAGACATTCAGACGAATAATTCAACCAAATCATGCACATTTTTGGATCATAAATCCCACTATTTCTGGATCGTCAAGGTTAAAAATGTCAATATTTAAACTCTTTTTACCTTACATTTGTCAAGTAGTACACAGGGAAACTTTGACAGGTTGGTACCATGGAGGGCTATTCCTTGTAGTGCCAACTGAATACAGGTTGGTACTGCTCAGTAACAGCGTGGTACAGCTCAGTTAACAGCGTGGTACATATTGTATAACCGTTTATTTTTTATTTCATTTTTTTCCAGTATTAAACTATCATGTAAGAATCTGATAATGAACTGTTCAATCTGCAAAAATAGCAACATATTTGGCATTTAATTGTTTCCAGTTGGTTACAGCTTCCTTTTCAGCTTTTTTGGACTAAGTGTAAAGAAATGGTTGTGTTCTCTTTGTTACATGAACGAATGTGTTACTACTTAAGAAACTGACTTTCAGGGTGCTGGTGCCAGGGGGTGGAGGGGGGGGGGGGGCAGGAGGCTGGTGGTCATGGCAGTACCACTTAGTTGCGAACCAACTTGCAGCAAGTGGTATGGGTGTTTACTTATTTATTTATTTGATTGGTGTTTTACGTCGTACTCAAGAATATTTCACTTATACGACGGCAGCCAGCATTATGGTGGGTGGAAACCGGGCAGAGCCCGGGGGAAACCCACGACCATCGGCAGGTTGGTGTCAGACCTTCCCACTTACGGCCGGAAGCCAGCATGAGTTAGACTTGAACGTAATGGGTGTTGACAGGGTTTAATGTCGTAAGATGTCCAATATGCATAACAGCCTTATTTACAAAATTTGACCTGTACCTTTTTTTTTGAATATGATTTCATGCTAACATAGGTGAAAATAGTTTCCTACGTGTTGCACTCCACCCCCACCCCACCCCTACTGCCTATTCTCCTCATTGACTGGCACGACATGTATATATTATTTTTACCATTGGTTAATACACGCTCATATAATATTCCGCCAAAACATGACGCTAACGTACGAAAGCAAAGCTACGTCAGGCTCTGAAAGTAATATTCCAAGTTCACCAGAAAATACTTTACACCTCAATCTAATGCCCAACGCGATTACGTGCGTTTATTTTATTCCATTTATCTCCCTTTGTGTGGTCTCTGACGTCTGCTTCTCTGTAAACAGATATGAACGACAGAAAAACATCAATGTATCCTAGCTCGCTGCATAACGTTACACAGTCTTCACCAACACACACTTCTATCACAGGGTGGCCCTTTGTATCCCGCTTCACGGCCCAATGTCACATCAAATATGACTTCCCTCTATCACAAGAAGACCCTTGGTATCCCTCATACGAACCATATCAAATGTGATTTCCCTTTATCTCAAAATGCCCCTTGGTATCCCATTTAACAACTCATTGAGTCACGGTCTACATCAAATGTGACCTACCTCTATCACAAGAAGACCCCTAATATCCCGTTTCACGACCCAATTTGTCACTGCACACAACAAATGTGACCTACCTCTATCACACAAAAACCCGTGGTATCCCGCCTCACAGCCCAGTGTGTCACACCATCCGTACACCTTGTTACACGACGCCGAGTTCTTACAGTGACAAATTCTTTCACAGTTCCTCCCGTAACTTCCGGTCTCGCATTCTGGAGCATTAACAAGAACACGATTTTCTTTTACATGGTCGAACTAAAGTAACATTAAGAAGATAATCAGCAAATTGCAGACTGTCGAGTGCTTCCTCCACCAATCACCAATATGTTGGCCGCCGTTGTACAAGTGAAATATTTATGAGCATAAGGCGCAAAATAAAGTAAATTATATCAAATAAATACATAAATAAATACATAAAGAGAATATAACGTATGCCGAATCTCGATTTGTGACTATTGTGGGTTATTTTTTTGTCTGGTTTTAATCTCCTTGAACCAGTCTACAAGGTACCTTCTTGGCAGCTGTCTCCTTTAAATCCATCAGCGCATCCCTGTGAGTCACATGATCCGTTGGCATGGTTACATGAGGCTATGTTTTCACAGTGACAACTGTACTCACAATTTTCTCCGAACCGTCCAGCTGAACATTCTAATATAAAGAAAGACAACGAAAACTTAGACATTGAATATCTGGACCAAACATGCGCAAATTCTAATAAATCTATGGATAACAAATACAGAGATCATTCTCCCGCACTGTCCGGCATTTGTCCGAACCACTGTGACACAGGACACCACAGGTAATGTACACCGAAGTCCAGTGTGTGAACGACCACTTTTGCCCGTCACCGCCACCCCTCCCTCTTCACAGAGAGTGACGTACCTGTGTTACAATATGATCCCATGTACCCTGCTTCACAGCCCAGTGCATCACATCTTCCGTCCACTTTGTTACACGACGTCAAGTTCTTGCAGTGACAAACTCCTGCACAGTTCGTCCCATAGTTTCCGATCTGGCAATCTGGAACAGGAAAAGAAAAACCACAAAACATAAAATGAGGTCTTTAACCGAAGGAGGCACAATACATTCACTCTAAGGATTCCTCCGTCGTCATATGACTGAAAAATTTGGAAGTAAGACGTTAAAACCCCAAGCATTTGCTCACTGAAACCTCACTTTGCACGGACAGAGGATTTTTGCTCACTCCCTCGCTCTCACCGTTCTTGGAGCCCTAGAAGAGACGTATGGGTCCCATTAAAGAACTCTTCCTGCCCACACTGTATAGGATAACCTGCGCTGATGCAAAACAGCGTTGTGGATATATTTTCAGCACACGTCCGCCTAATATAATCCAGGGTGTTAGTATTCCTCACGGTTCTACCCAACGTCTAGTACATAAAAAGGTTCCCTTAAACATTTCAATCCTTGGAAATGGAACAGCCAGCAAATTTTCGGTGTCAGATCTGAGCTGTGGCACTAGTCTACCCTCTCGAAGGTAAATTAAATCTCTGTACCTTCCTGACAATTGTCTCCTTTGAATCCCGCTTGACAATCTCCCACACACTGTCCAGTCTCCTTGTTGCAATCGACGCCCCACTTACAGTGACACTTCCCTTCACAGTGTTCTCCAAACTCTCCATAACTGCAGGCTACAAAAAGAATCATAGAAAGTTGTATAAACAAAGGCAATTTCATGGGATTAAAACATATTTTCCTTCATTTTCCAATGAGAATGATACACTTTTCTTAATGTTCAAGGGTGCAACGGACATTAGCAATTTGACATCTCCAATTTGCGTTAAAATTTGTCCTTGTCTGTTATTTGGGACAAACTGCCCTCTTGTAGAAAATCGGTACTGTAGCCAGAGGGTATGGGTGCCGTTTTACTTTCTTGTTTTTTTTTGTATCTTTTTTTTTGTTTGTTTGTTTTCGTTTTTTGTTTCTTTTTTTTTTGCTTATCTTATTCATATTAAGCAAAAGTTGTGAAAAGTAAAGTCCTCGTTCTCCTCTTCTTTCTAAGCGGGTTGACACATACCAGCTGATCGTCAATTGTATGAAAATTTCACCAGTCAGGAATTTGACTGGACTGGTCACAAGAAACGATGGTTATCCGGACAGGAGCGATTGGGGTCCGCAGATTTAGGGACAGTGCTGTGAGGACAAACATTAACACGTATATACATTCATTGTGAACTGTGACCATATAACAATGTACAAGTAGTGTACCTTGCTGACAGTTGTCTCCCTTGAACCCGGCAGCACAACCCTGGTCGTCACAAGTCCCATCCACTATGTCACACGATGCAATGTTTTTACAGTGACAGATACCCTGGCATTCTTCACCAAATCTACCTGCTGAACATTCTGACGATGGAAAAAGCAAGAAATATAAATAAAGCAAAAGATCCAGAAACAGTAAGAAATAAAACGTATTTATTTGTATCGTAGGTTCCGAAAACAGAATTCCCAGTGTATGTTCAAGTAGATACGGGTTCCGCGTTAAGAAGAAATCTTTCTTATTCCATTACTGCAATATCCACCATGTTTCAAAATGAAAAAAAGAAGAATATACTCTTGTCACGTAGAGTTAATATCGCGTATAAAACCAAATAGGCCACCGTCAGATGATATTTTGTTAATTTAATTATCTAACAGAGTGTTATGCCGTACTCAAGATTATTTCATTTATGTGATGGTGGTCATCATCGTGGATAAGGAAAACCGGTCTAGAGTAGGCTTGATCCCCACGACCATCCGCTGGTTGCTGTAGGACCTTCCGACATACGACGTGTGAGTAGGCCAGCATGCATAGGGATCGCATTGGTGAGAGGCCCCAAGGCCATTGTGCTGTGCTAGCACGCTAACCACTAGACCACGGAGGCATCCAATATTAATTTTTAAAGAAAGATAGACCAATACCTGAATAACAGTCAGTTCCGTTGCGTCCATCCGGGCATCCGTACGGGCACGCCCCTGTTACCCCGTTACACCATGTGGGAGCATACCGACAGTTACACAGACGATCACACTCGATTCCGAACCAGTATTCTCCACATCCTGTTTTATCAATATAACCATAGTCAGCTATATAAGTAACTCAGTCATAGAAGGTTACGAAAGAAAAGGAGAAATAGTGATAAAACGCATAAAATCACCCCAGTCAAGAAAATTTAAGCCAGTTATCTCCCCTGCCCCTTGCTTCCCAACTGAGGAAAAACAACACATTTAATGACTTCTGATAGATATGCACACATTTTCACATGACAAAAATAAATTGGGTCAACCTACAACAGATGAAGAGCTAGGAATTTGAAGATTGATCAGATGTGACACATGCTACCACGCAATTCTGCAGAGCTTTCTCAGAAAGCCACAAAGACAAAGTGTAACTGTATGTCGATCGTGCTGGTTTAATTTCAAATAATTGAGTAATACTCACTGTATACTTCCATATCGCGGATGGCAAGGCTCGTGTTCTTGGGGACGAGCAGTTTGATGTAAGGACCAGTCAAAGGCTGTGTACAGTTGATGACGTACTGTGATTTTCCAATAGCCGTGTTATCTCTGTAGCACAGTTTGGAGTTAATGAAATCAGACGACTCGCTAACGTAGATCTCGAAACCGGATAGGTCATTTAGGTCTGTAGCTGCAAAACGATGAAATTTAAAGAGGTTATACAAGCGATTTTTGGCAAAAAATGTGGGTATATAAAAGATATTCAGCTCTCCATTTCGCGCGTCTTTTGCATTAACCATCGATCACAATGTGGTCGTGGGTTTCCCCCGGGCTGTGCCCGGTTTCCACCCACCATAATGCTGGCCGCCGTCGTATGAGTGAAATATTCTTGAGTACGGCGTAAAACACCAATCAAAAAAAAAATCAATCGATCACAATGAAAGTTGTTGAGCAACTTTCGCACAAAATGCCCCAAGAGCTTAGTGAATGCTTGTAGTTGCTCTATTCACAAGTGCTCTGAGAATAGCTTCCACTCCAGCTAATAACACTGTTCTGTCCTGCCTATATATTTTCTGAAAAGACATCCCACTTCACTAAACCACACGAAGCTGATATCTACTAGCGGCAAAAGCTCTTGATATTCCGTTAGTCTCTGAGAATCTACGGCCTTTGTGTACTTTCGTGTAGACAAACTGATACAGCTACCCTCAAATTCAGAATGTAAAAGGCTGATGCTGCGTGAGCAAACAAGGCTATGATTGTTAAATTTTTGTAGACTAATAAGTATTTTTATCACCGAGACGCTACCGCCCATGCATGACAACAGCCTTTCAGTTAAAATCAACAGATCAATTATTTGTGTTCACATTCCTGCGTTAATCTCTAATATCATACCATCTTTGTTTATTTTTTCTGCAGATAGACTAAAACAGCCAGCCTCAAATTCGGAATGTACACAGGATGATGCTGTGTGAGGTAAAGATGAGCAAGCAGCACTATGATTGTTTTAGTACTGCGCACTAATAAGCATGACGTGTTTAGCTGACGCCATTTTCTCATTGTGACGTTACCTTCAATGGCCAGTCCTTGTGACGTCCTGTCATTACATTCAGAAGTTTATCGGTTAGTTTTAACAGAAAGTCTGTTGCCTGGGTGATTCTAGAACGTATTCTGTTATTGCAGCAGAATGTTCTTTTTAATATAACACACATATTCTATTGATTCTGTTAGATATTATGCTGAATATTACATTGTATTATATTAGACAGAATACATTCCAGAATCAGTGAGACGACAAACTTTTTAACAGATTAATTTGCATAAATTAATTTAAATTCAGAAGGCATGATGTTTCTTAACTTAGGTTTATACACGTATATACTGGTAGGCCAGAATGGTTTCCAACATGATACTTACAGAAAGGTCAAAATGGTGGTGAGGGATAAAATTTCATACCGAGAGATTTTCAAATCGCTATATACCCGTTTTAACACTTGAATAACGGTTTTGTTTCTACAATATATATCAAAGAGGAAAACATCCTAGCGTATATATAGGGCTGGGCTACAACGTCAGGTAAAATGTAAACGCACATACCTCCATTGTATATCTTAATGGTGTGTATGACATATGGGTACCCCGTTGCTCTTACTGTCACGTGCGGGTTAGCCTCTATATCAGAACGAAATACAGAGGCCAGATTCCCGTCAAAGGCCAGGTTGTCACTGTTAGACGCTGATAATTCACTACTCGATTCCACTGTTCCGGCTTTGTACACAATATTTTCTGTAGAAAATATAAATAGTTATAGGGTAAACACCCAAAACATGAAGAACGGAAGAGAGAAACTAAGGTAACTAAGGCAACTACGGCATGGTGAGAGAAAACTGGAGTTTAGTGCAGGTGTAAACAACAACCGCCCGGAAGATGATGTGAAAATAAAGAAATGATGTGAAAGAGTTTAAACCTGAGAACAAGCCAACTCACTTTAATTTTGTTATTATTTAGAAAAGAAAATGGTAATGCCCAAGGTTAAATGCGAATATTTTTCAGTACAGAACTGTGATACATTACATTTTTCAAAACCTGCCCCGAATATAGTTTATAGTTTACATACACTGTGTAAAAATGATTAATACTTCGTCTTAATCGGTATACAATTCAAGGTATGTGGTATCAGTCACATACATATTTCTTCCGTGAAGTAGTTCGTTTCACAGTTCATTCTGCGAATACATTCATAGATCTATACATTTACGCGTTTAGAACGATGATATCAAGCGGTGTATGTGAGATAAGTGGTAAAAACACAATGTGTCGTCACTGGTCTGAATATGATCAGACATTGCCATCGTGGAATCCAAAGTTCCAAATGCATTTTTCTTGGTTGAAACAATTCTAAAAATATATATATGAAACTATTTTTGTGGACAGTCTATAATGGGCTTTCAACTGACATATACTGTTACAAACAGTTAATCATTATATGCATATATTGTCTCATGTACAAATGTTATCTTGTCACTTCACTGTTAACACTTATTCCCCTTTGAATTGTTGTTGTTATATGACAATAGATGGCGGTGTTGTCGTTGTCACGTCACGTGACTGTATGTAACTATGAATACCCTGTTCTGGCGGTAATCTCCAGTCTTTTGTAGATTCGCAACGACTCAACACTTAACTGGCACCGGTTAGAAGAGCTGAATAAACAACTTACAACAGGTCTGGAATCTTCCACTGGATTTAGGTGGTTGGGGTTTGGAAACCTACATAAGAACGGTCAGCCTCTGGATATTTAATAGTGTTAAATTAGTAGGAACTCTTTTACTCGTGTACGCCTTTGCGGACGCGTGCCCGTCCAAGTCAAATCGGCAAACCTGTTTACCTATTGTCAATAAATGTTCAGAAATGCATTCTCTGTGTTTGTTCGTTCTTGGCGTTTGCCTGGCGCTTGTCCATAACCGTGAGCCAAGACCCGGTCTAACAACACCCTATCCCTGAAAGTTTGTTGTGTTGAAAACAGTAGGTAACAATACTTCACATTAGTGTATAATTTCTCTTTAAATACGCCATTTAGAACTCGGCGATTCAAGTCACCCTCCAGGCCTATGTGCAAGCTTTGTGCATAGTCTATGTGCAGCGGACCTGAACTCAACACAACGTTACCTTCCAAACAGTCAGTCTGGCATTGTATGGCGGTCTATATGGCAGATACCTACTCACCTTTCTGACACGTGGGACCGCTCCACCCGGGCCGACATCCGAGATGCCCGCAATCCATCACATGCTCAGGCAAACAGACATCTGAGGAGGTTCCACACCGACATGCTAACAGACATGGGGGAGTGTGGGTGTTACATTGACCTAGGGATAGATCGATTAATTGGTTAATTGATTGATTGATTGATTGGGTGAATGATTGGTTGACCGGCTGATTGCAAACAACAACTTTCGTTGATACCTTTCATTCTGCAGGTCACTTCCCTGTACTAAGGCTGGTATTCAGTTCACGTGCTAAACACGCAAAGGACCCTGTTAGAGTGGTTAAAGCAGCGTGCAAGTAACAACACTGTAAAAACTACTTGTGTGCCAATACTGCACAGTATATTAGGCATGGCGAAAATGCATTTCCAAATATTTCTTTGTATTAGCAGTTTAATTTGACAAATCGACAATAACTTCTGCTTAAGTCGCTCACAATTTGTCTAACAGTTGTATACCTAGCATGCGCAAATTTGCTGTCAGTCAAGTAGGACTCATGAAGTGAGGGTTCAAACCCGGCCTTAGGCAGGGAATTTGTTTCTAAACCACCGCCCCCCCCCCCCCCCCCCACTTCACAAACCACCACACACACACTCGTGGCCACGAAAAAAAGATTACTATATTTAAATCAGGATAACGAAAATTTCTCCTGCGCCACAGTAAAGGGCTACTGGCATTATGGTCATTCGGTGCAATGTAAGAATTTAAATATTTATTTTCTAGTTTTTAGAGTGTAAAAAATAATTATAGTTTTCAGCAGTCTATCTGGCAATAAATAAATATTTATATGCATTTAATTATATATTTATTTGATTGGTGTTTATGCTGTACCCAAAAATATATCGCTTGTAAGACGGCGGCCAACATTATGGTGGCTGGAAACCGGGCACAACCCGGGGGAAACCCACGACCATCCGCATGTTGCTGCTGGACCTTCCCACACACGGCCGGAGAGGAATCCAGCATGAGCTGCACTTGAAGTTCAAGCGACGGCATTGGTGAGAGACTCCTGGGTCATTATTTTGCGCTAGCGCGCAAATCAACTGAGCCACGCAATGTAAAACTGCATGGAAATAAATTTAGAGGACACCTTGTGTATTAAAGGGGAAATTGATCAAAAAAGAAAACAGGAATAATTACTTCGTAACGTCTTTACTCTCAAGCATGAATATTAGAACTTTCTTAAAACATTTCGTTTTGTCCGGTCACAAAGTCGGTTAGGTACACAACAGACAATATTTATTTATTTATTTGATTGGTGTCTTACCCAAGAATATTTCACAAATACGAAGGAAACTAGCATATGGTACCATCGGCAGGTTGCTGGCAGACCTTCCCACGTACGGCCGGAGAGGAAGCCACCATCAGCTGTACTTCAACTCACAGCAACCGCATTGGTGAGAGACTCCTGGGCCAATACGCTGTGATAGCGCGCTAACCAGCTGAGCCACAGACGCCTCACCAGATAATAGGCTGTGTCAACAAGTGTAAATAACAAGGAAATTCTTCGTAATGATAACAGATCAACTGTCAATCACCATATTCATTTGATGAAGGGTTTAAAGACAAAGAAAAATATAACACTAGAATGGATCTGCGAAAAGCAGATCCTAGGCCGGGATCCCGGATCGCATCGATGACGTTTTTTCCTGCATGTCCTGTGGTTGTTGACACAGATCCAAGATGTTCATCACACATAGAGTACGTGTGTATCGCTTTGCACTCGGTGATTTTCAGCCTAACGGCTGTTACGGTTTTCTCACCACAGACCTCCAAATATCTGGGGAAATTGCGCTTTTTCGCGTTTTCATCGCCATTTGCGGCAAAACTATACGTCGCCGGAAAGAAATAAGTCCAGATTCATTATCAGGACGTCAAACTACGCCTGGTAGTATGCTTACAATGTTCGTGCCTTCATCCTAGTCGCAAATGCATTTAAAATGCATCATACAACATTTGGGACGTCAAAGTGCCAAATATAGAAAATCGGCCTTAGGACAATATTTGAAGCATTGCAACTCCCACATTTATTGACACTCTTCAATGATTTTCTGCACGCCTACAGTACACATATGGCCCTTTGCAGTCACTCATTTTCAGCTCCACAGCTGCAGCGCTTTTGTGTCACGTGACCTCCAAACATGGGCGAAAATTGCACTCTTTCGCATCTTCATGGCAATTGGCGACAAAACCGTGCGTTGGACAAAGGAAAAACCACCAAATTTGTCATCAGAACATCGAACTACGCCTAGCAGCCTACTTGAAACCTTGAAATTTGCAACATTTTCATCGCCTAACAAATTGGCTAAGCTGGGATCGAACTCTGACATGACTGACAGGCGTCACACCACGCAGCCGGGATACGGTTAGCGTTTAAATCCTTGTGTAATTAGGTCAAGTCTTAGAAAATTTCGCCAGCATCTCCCCTACCACCCATACTATTGTATATTTCACGTAGTCCCCAAGGCAGTCGCAATTCTGACTTCAAGTCTACATACAAATTTTCTTTATGCTTTCATCTTTCATATGAGAGCATAAGTTATTGGTCGAACATCAACACATAACTAGCTACACGGCTTTCAAAGTTTCGAACCTTACACCGTTTGTCACTGAGGCATTTGGCCGGTCATTCGCATTCCCACCAATAGATCGACGAGCTGTATGATGCTACGCTATGCCCAGTGAAAAACGGCCATTTCTAGGCAGACTTTGCTCGTTTTATGTAAGAAATAATGCAAAAACACGGCCCGTGTAACAGTAAGTTTGTACTTTCACGTCTCAATCCACGACCTGCCATGCACAGACTCAATGCTCTACAGATAACCAGCCCATTGTCAAAAAGTCAAAACCTGGACCACGGCACATGGCGATGTCTGTCAATCTGCCTGGCCTGGTTAACGCACAATAAAGAAGACAAGGCCTGCGCAAAACAAAACTAACTTTTACAGGTCAGCGTCGTTGATGTTGTAGTTAGAATTCTACGCCATCTAATAGAGTACTGTACAGCTGAATGTCATCGTACAACCGTTTCTGGAGATCACGGACAGTGTAGCCGAAAGCATCAGGTCAAATACTATAAACCCAGTCCAGTTCCCATCTAACTCCATGTTAAAGCAATAGGATACCCATCTTTTTCTAAGCCAAAAACGGTGTTGTCATTTAAACGCTTCTAGCGAGAAAACTATTGATCGTAGCTCAAATCTGTTGACACATGCTCGAAAAAGCATGTCTTAGGCTACAATTTAGTGCAGGCGGCACATTTCTAGCTGCAATAGTTCTCGAGTTAAAGGCCATTGAAGTTATGTAACTTTTTTGAGTTTTTGCTGATATCTCAAAAAGTTACATAGATATGCAAAACATTAAAGCAGATTCGGAATCAGCAGCTCAAGACACATTAGAATATGTTCAGAATATTTGAACTTTCAGAACTTTTTGTGACGTCACAACTTCGACCAATGGCGAGTTTCCAGAGTTTTGACCGGAAGTGAATCAGTTTTGCAAACTTGTAAGAACTCGTGACCTTCTAGCTGCATGTCAAATTTGAAAACGATCGGTTCAGTGGTTCTTGAGAAGAAGATTGTTAAAAGTTTTACACAAATCCAATACGGCGGCCGAAATCACCGCCAGATTATGAGAGCAAAATTTGGGACCTCTATGTTGAACGGTGTAAAACTTTCCTTGCTGACAAAGTCGGTGAAAAAGAAAAAATAATAATAATAAGAAGAAGAAGAAAATACAGAACGATTACAATAGGGATCCCGTTCTGCCCGAACGGGATCCCTAATAAAGTATTATCAGATGAAAGACTACTAAACACTGTTCAGGAAAATAGGTTGATTTCTTTTTTAGAATTTTTCTGCCGGACTAAAATGCACGCAAAACATAGGTTTCTAAGGTGATCTTTTGGCACCTAGAGGGTGTCAGTGTCGTCACAGCAGTATTTTTGGCTGGAAATAGTTCTTTACAAGGTCCACTTGTTGAATGCATTCATGGCCCTTAATGGAGATGTATTTTGAATAATGAAATATAGCAATCTATGGTGTCAAGTGGCAAAAAGCTGAAGTAACCTCACTGGTCTCATTATGGTGAGAAAAGGCCACAGTAGAATTCACAGTTTTGGATGGATTTTACGAGGTCGAAAAATATTCTAAAAAATAAAACAATCTATTTTCCTGGAACAATATTTAATATTCTTTCATCTAACATGTATTTTATGTTAATGCGTTTGCCTTCAACACTGTCAAAGCGGAGCTTACGAATCAGCCGTAACAGCGATATTTGTTTTACACAAGAATCATCACGACCAAGATATTAAAGCCTGTTCTTCTCAAAACAAAATGTAGAAAAAGTGGAATATAAGGCATATTTCATGCTGCTGTTCTCTATTACTCAATTTGCAAATATTATAAGTTTTATACAATTTTAGTTAACTTCAAGACGAGCAGCGCTGTAGATATATCTGAATATGAAGATTTGACGCGTATGAACGTAAAAGTTTTGTCTTAGCAAAAAGTGATATTGTGGTATTCCACCCATGTATACATCATAGAAACCAATTTAAATCTATCAAGTTTAAATCTTTTCATAGCAAGGCGGTGTAATATACAGGGAGATGAACGCACCAGCCGGTACGCGTACGCTCATGTACATGCTTTACATCACTGCCACCACTGACAAATTTTGAAAAACGCCGAGGTCAGTGGAGTCACGACGATGAGGCACGAAGTGATGTCAGAAAGTACAAAATCGTGGTCTCATCTTTAGATTGTATTAAAATTTAGTGCAGAATAATTCTCTGTATCACATACATGCAAACATAATCAAAGGGACACCCGAGACATTTTTATTGATGAATGCTAATTAAATAGTTCCGCGCGAGGACACAAGTGAAAATGTGAACAAGCCTACGTTCAAAGGTCAAACATGGCTAGTAGTGGCGGCAATGTAAATCGAACATAGGGATCGACGCATGCGCTGCAAGTAGTATGTGTCGTCCTCTCTATTTAATATGTATATTTGCACACGACTCGCGACTGACAGCAGAGTAGAATAGTGCACTAAACCATTGTTTTTTGGTGAACAAGGAACTTCGGATGGGTAGATCAGATACTATACCATAACAGACCCCCCGCGCATAGAAACATAGTGTCACTATAAAACGTCTACATGCACCAACTTTCATAGAAACCCATCGAAAACAAACACATAGGGATGCAAATGAACGGACATTCGGATATATCATTCCGTATTACATAGCGGGATGAAAAGGGGTTTAGAAAATGACAATAAATCGTAAAAATATTACGTACCTCGACAAACAGGTAAGAAACACACAAGCGAGAAACTGTGAAACTCCCAAATGATGAGAGAGTCTTGGGCCACTGTGCTGCGCTAGCACACAAACCACTAGACCACTGATGCCCATTCACAAGGACAATATACGTGTTTGGGGATTTTATTCACCTCATAGCGGTTTAACACCATACAAAGGGTTTTTTCGATTTTTAAAATTGTGTGCCATTTTTATGGGAGGATGTTATGTGAACAACTGCTGTTAGCTTCTAAATTTAGCTTGCTACTCTTTACACCTGCTGAGTTCAGGGCCTGCTGTGTGCCTCTGCCTTAAAATCTTCCAGAATACGCTCAGTTCGAGGCCTGTTTGTTTACAACAAATGTTTGAGAATTTTCTTATTCTAGAAAATTCCACCAGTCTATATAAGACCTATGAAAGCAAGTCAAAGGAGGAGAAAGGAGAATTATTGAGAGTTTTGGATGCTTTCGGTGTGTGTTACTTTAGTAGGCCTTTTGTGCTGAATTTTGGTGTCTTTATAGCCTCTGGCTATGATATATCCTATCTCCACCGAGCACTTGTTCAGTCTGAACTTGTATATTTAATTTGTGCTCCTGTGTATTACACAGTGCTTATTAGCACACGGATCCTGTGTGTGGAAATTGTGCATATTTCGCCATACACTCAGTTATACTGTGGATTTTCCCTCTTGTGAATATTGCGTCTGTGCATGTGTTCCTTTGTGGTTTTCAGCAATGTGGATTATATGCATCTGATATATACATGTAATTACTTTTGTATTTGTATAGATATTGCTATCCTTTCTTGTTAAACTTAAGTACTTTAGTATTTGTATAAGTCTTGTTATCTGTTCTTGTTAAACCTAATAAATTGTTGAAAAATAAAATCTGCTGGTTTTGGTTACTTTTTTTGTGCGGTTAAACTGTCGTGTATTTCAAGCAAGCCATCTCTTTACAATACAGACAGCTTGGATGGTAACAGAGGATAAAACCTGAGTGCCATGTTAAAACCACTGACAATTGGCAAGGTACTGGCAAGCCCTGGTGTTGATGAGTGGATGTGAAATGCTCCTAATGAATGGTTAGATTGACCAAAGAGCCACACGAACGTCAACCGCGAGAACGTTAAAATTAATTTAACCGCTAGTCATTGTCAACATAAAAAAATTCACGTCCTAAACACGGCAGCTCTTTAAATTCATGTACAAAAACAACAACCACCGGAATATAAACCATGCTTTCTCACGTTCCGAACCAATATTTCAAACAGCTGGACTTCAGTGTCGTCGATGGTATCTTTACGATGGATTTATGCTCATATAGTTATAACGTCTGATCATAACAATAATTCAGGTATGTAGTATATTACTTTCTGCTTACACACATCTACAAATCTACAAGACCTTTTCTTGTAATTTTGTCAATTTTCTTTTTGTTTCATTTTCTTTAGTTTGGCTTACGCATATTTCCTAGGTAAAACACAAATGTATTTGGGCTACATCTACAAATGTAGAAAAAGCTAAATACTGAAGTATACTCAGAGAGAAAGGTAGATAGAGTACTGAGCTATTTAACTCACCTGAAACATTTGATGAAATCATGATGAAAGTAAGAATCAACGTCTTTAAAAAGAATACATTCGTCATGTTTGGACACTGTGAGGATATGGTGGTATTACGAAGACACGGAAACAGTCAAATGCATATGCGTCATACCAGTCTAATACGTGTCACGGCAATTGGGAAACGGGAAATTTGCCAGCTGCAATTGAGATAGTGTATTCACTATACAGGAACACTTTGTTAGCTATTATCCTTTTAATTTAAAAATAGCTCAACCATGGATCATATTCGTCTTGATTACAAACTACTGAAATGCCTTGAAAAAGTGACACAACTATAACAGTCGCAACGAGCAATTTTGCACAAATCTAGGTATTAGAGAATAGAAACAAGGCGAAAAGAATGAACATAGTGGACTGAGGGTTGGGTGGGGTGGGTGGATGGATGGGGTGGAGGTTAGAGGGTGGACAGTGTTGATCGGGTGCCAGCTCATATATATATATATATATATATATATATATATATATATATATATATATATATATATATATATATATATATATATATATATATATATATATATATATATATATATATATTCTATCCCTGAGCGGTATGTTTTCAAACCTTTCTCCTTCTGTGTGTACATATAGGATTTCTTTAAGGCGACGGGGTATGACCCAGGTATAAAACATGCTAGTCTATCAATCGCCGGCTCTACCCCCTTCCACCACCCACCCCCACCCCCGAATATACACAAATTTTCTCCCGCTTAGGCATTCTTCCCGCTTAGGCATTCTTATTGCAACGTTACACGGTGGTATTCATCAGTGAAGGGTCGTACGCGTATTCACTATATAATACATTGCGTATTTTCATAATACATAGGTTACTTCCCTTTCCAATGAATTATCTCCCCTGACGGTAAGTATCTGTCCCTTTAGTTCAGTATAAAAGCAGATGGGAATAAAGGGAAATGTTGCCGATTACTTTTGTCTGAGTTTTAACGCAAACTGCCATACTTAAAAGTAGTTAACCTTACCAGAAATTTTACAAACAGATTAATCACAGATGATCACTGTGGTTGTTTAAATTTCATCACACCAATACTTCTACTGCTACCAGCATTGACAAGTTGAATTTGTGCCTAGGGTCAAGGGACATAATCCATGAAAATGAATGTAATCCATGCATTACGAAAACAAGGAAAACATGTAGAATCCAGTGAAAATAAAGACGAAGATATTAATGTATATATGGTAAAATGTGTTGAAGCACACATGGAATTAAATCTGAAGAAAGCTAAAATTTGAAGTAAAATTCACCATACAGACAACTGAAAAACTATGTGTAAAAATACATTCATTTTTTTTTTAGATTTTTTTTTTTAAAAGTGTTGAAAGCTATTTAAATAAATGAAAAAAGATTTGAATACTATGGTGGGCTTTATGAGCCATACTAACGGTACTCGAATCTTTGACGTCACGTCACCTATTTTTCTGATATTTACCAGAAGGAAAGAATTTTTTGGGAACATTATTTCGGTAAACTTTTTCTCCAGGGTAGAAAGAATTGTTCCAGCATTCAGTATCGTGATTAGAGTTGGAAAAACCTCTTGTGATGTCAAAGTTGCTAAACTCTGATATGGTTCGTAAAGCCCACCTTAGAATTCAAATGTTTGATCGCATTTAATTGTTCTCACAAAAATTTAAAGAAACACATGAAAGTACATTTATGCTCAATTTTAAGTGGTCTAATTAGTGATGCTTACTTCGAATTTACGAGGCCTTTCCCACCTCATTTCTATTCCCATCTTGCTTTCTCCCCAGTCGTGAGTGGAATGGTCTGCGGATAGATATGTGTTTTCCCACGGGCTATGTCAGGTGTCCGTCCAAGATAATACTTTGGAGATCCAGGGAAAACACCAATTAAACAAGTAAGTAAAACTGTCAATTTATAACCATGAATCATTAAAACAAGTTCCTATGCCTTCGAAGTTTTGAACTCATACCAGTGAACAACTCGATAATTTCAAACCAGGCGAAGTCCTCCCCACAGCGTACGGGATAAAGGTGTTGCCAGATAGAATTCTGTGGTACCATGCATTGCTTCACCAACTTCTTAACTCACCATATTAAGGTCCACTTCTCCTTGTAATAAAACAATTTTCTTGGCTTGGAGAATTCGAATTCTCAATCTGACACCTGTGGAAAAGATATCTACATAAGACTGCGCAGTGTTCTATTAGTCTGATGGAGAGGATCTAAAATGGGTTTACCGGCGTTTACGTACAATGTGCGTTCTTGTAGCAGGGTAAGTGGGTGCCGCCAAAATGATGCCAAAGACACCACACATGATACCCCACCCAATCACATGATACTGACACCGGGCCAAGCAGTCCTGCTTCATGTTAAGTGTATTTTGTTATTATAACATCATACTGTACCCTGGTTAGTGTAAGAGAATCTGTATGTGATATTATTATAACCCGTGTACTATACATAACAGAATAATAAGCTTCATGGAGTAGTCCGTTTCAGTAACAGAATGTATTTTAGTATAACATTCTGTTAGTTTCTAAATGTTTGGAGAGTGTACACTCTGACGCAAAGTACTTAACTTTTATGATCTTCCTGTTCTTGTATGTATTAAGACGTAACCCGTGGAGTCATTCTGTAGGGCTGTGATTACAGATACTATTACAGTCCTATCTTGTTCATTAACCTTACCTTGAACACTTCTGTACTTCCTTTTCTGGCTTCCGTATACTACTGCTGGGCACCAAATAATTTGTCTGTCCTTACTCATAGTCGTTTCAACTATGAAAGGGAGATAACTACTGACAGTATTTACAATTAGGATATTTTATACATCTTTCTTAATCGATCCTTTAATTGTTTGAGAATTCTTTTTATTCGTCATTGATGATTATGGGTTCCTTTATGTCATTGTGTCATTGGCCGTTATGCGTGTCAAGCGGTCAAACTTGCCTAACAGTGGCAGTGATAATCGTATACAAGACTCCCCTCACTGTGAGGAGTATGCATTCAAACATGGCGGTTGGGATAAGAATTTATCCAGTTTCCACTAGTTTCCACTAGTTTCATGCTTGTGTGGATTTATTGGTGATGACACATGGGAACACCTACCTGGAATTGATAGCTGAGACGACTATGACTACGGACAGACAAATTATTTGGTGCCCTGTAGTAATATATTAAAGCAGAGCCAGGGAAATACAGAGGTGTTCAAGGTAAGCTTATGGAACAAGTCAGGGCTGTGATAGAATACGTAATCACAGCCCAATAGAGATACCTGTTGAGGTACTGCACATGTTGATTACAGGACTAAACAATGATCTCCTATCCTCCTATAGACTGTCAAATCTTTAAGTTCAGCCGGACCCAATTTTTCATGGCCGAAAGCCTTTAAATCCAAAAACATAGGGTCAAATATTTGGGGTCTGAGTATTTGAATTCCGGGTAATTTCTCATTTCCGAGACATATATAAGGTCGAAGTAGGTGTTTGTTTTCCCAGATCCAAAATTAGTCTTATTGCAAGTGGCTTTGCTTGGCCCAAGCAAATGGGATTTCCCAATAATAAAGATAAACTAATAAACGTGTCTTTATAGTGCGATGAAGCTGGATTTCCAAGAATTAAAAATAAACTGATACTGCAATCAAAAAAATATGCGGTCGCCATCTCCAATATTTAACGCGTGGAGGTAGTCGTAGTATATTGGCGCTGTTGACCTAGACGGGAGAATTATTTGTTATTTAAAGATGTGTCGTAAACACTATTTATAGTCGGGACAAGGCTCCTTGTAAAGACCGGCTGAAACGCGTATAGAGCCGGAGGGTATAATAACTGTTTGGGTCATTCTCCGCTTTTAACTCGGATCGGTTAATTATGTCAAATGGGTAACATGGGTGGCATGTCTAGAACACATTGGACTTACTTACCCAGAACTATACGGATAAATTAGTGTACGGGGTTTCACATAGGACATACAGTTGTGAGGAATATTATCGACATACACGGGTCGCGGTGGATTATAATAATGGGGTGTGCGTGTAACTGAAATGTCCGTAATAAATTTAGACAACTATATGTACAGGTACACGTATTATAGGTACAGTTTTGGCGAATCGCGAACAACCAACACATTTCAATTAAATTCAGGGATCTGTCTAGTCAATTTTTAATTGGGCTATGTAATCGCCAAGCATTAAGTCGGCCGCAATGACTATCCTGTACCACACATGCGCCGACGGACGCCTTAACCCGTAAAAAGTCTAGTCTTTTTACCTTATAATAAGCACACAAATTCACTTATTTATAACCGAACACACTAGCTAACGTATAAATTAGGAGAAAAAAGAAAAACGCTGAGAACGAATGGTACTGACTATAATGTAGTGCGCTGTAACTTTAACAGAGAAGTTTAGCATTAGAATTGTTTTAGCGTGTGTCAAGAATGCAAAAGCTTTAACCTACATTTACTATATTGACAGTGTGAAAAAAAAATGTAGATAGCTATAGTGTATAGTGCTGGTAGGTCTAATACTGGTAAAAAATCACTCACACAGGTAAACAAATTGTATCTGGATGAGCTGTATAAAATTTAAAGAAAAAGCTAAATGTGAATGTTTGATAAAAGAAGAACTTTAACCGGTACACTATAAGTCGAGCAATTGTTTTTGCAGACAGTATATAGTTCTTAAGTACTTATCCAAAAAGATACAATGTGCTATGAATTCTGTTGAAATACGCGGTTCGGGTATGAGTCGGGCCCTAGGACAGGTGACCTGTGAAGCTCCAACCTATAGATTTTAAATAAGAGTGATTGAGTGAGTGCTTGGAGTTTAACGTCGTACTCAACAATTTTTCAGTCATATGACGACGAACGAATCCTTAAGGTGTACGCAATGTGCCTCCTTGTTGCAGGACGGATTTCCACCGTTGTTTTATCTAGTGCTGCTTCACTAAGACGACTTACCGAAGGCAAGTAAGCCACCCCGCCCGAGCCGTTATACTGATATGGGTCAACCAGTCGTTACACTATCCCCTTCTTGCTGAACGCCAAGCGAGGAAGTTACCACTTCCTCTTTTAAAGTGTTAGGTGTGACTTCACCCAGGATTGATCCTGGATCTACCGCTCCCGAAGCGGACGCTCTACTAACCGTGCTATCCGAGCCAGTATTTTAAATAAGACGAGTGGTTTTCAAACAGCAATATTAACTTATAATCTGTTCCAGATTGATGCATGGTCGTAGGGAAGTCCAACAAAATAATGAAGTCACGTGTAAACCACGTAACAGTGGCATATAGATTTTGAATACTTTTTTTTCTTAAATTTTGTATATTGGATGCTCATGTAGATTCTCGGTAGCAAGACTGGACAACTTTAAACATTACACATTGTGTAAATTTAGGCAGACTTTACAACGCTAGGCAACGTGCTGGAAAGAGCTGTTTATGTCAACCAACCTCACACGCCCCCCCCCCCCCCCTTCAAAGTGAGATCTATCCAGATAAGAGAAAATAAGAAATTGAATGAACACTTAGGCAGTTGTATGTGACGTGTTTAGCTGACTGTGGTCAAGGTCTAGGTGTTCGATGCATGTCCATTATGTTCAGACGCGCGATGAAATACTTATACATACTTAAATATATATTTACAGAAGAGCCTGTCTACAAGTACACCAAAATTCCATCAATGGCACACTGATCGTGCTGAGTATTCCTCACTATCGACATTATCTGTAAAACAGGACCCAGCAAACTACAGTGCGGAATTCCTTACAGACAGTTTATATATCACTAAAGCCGCAAGGCCTTTCCCCTTCAGCTAATTACAAAGAATTGCTGATTGAGCATAATTATGGACAGTTAGTATAACGTAGGACTGCAGTTAAAGTCCGATACCGACTTTATTCTGCGGAAATTGAAAAGCATCTATAAGCTAAACCAAAGATTAATCGTATTGAAAACTTTAATTACCACACATGACGGATAGCACTGAGACATTGATCGTTCGGCGGTAAAGCAAAGTCGACGGCCCTGGAAAGCGGCAAGTTAGGATACGATCGTGTATTAGCTGTTATTCTCGGTTGTTCTTACAGTGTCTAGCTGTTATTCCAGCCTCAGTACCACAGGTTTGTTATTCGACTACATGCCTTTTAAGTGTATACAAATGACTAAGAAGCAAAGCTAAACGATCAGATGTAAACTGAAATCTGCATAATACATGGAGCGTCTGTCTGTAAATTTACGATCGTTAACTGGTTTATTCTGAGTATCCTTGAATGGTTTTCCACGACAGATAAAAACACAATCTTCCCGACTTGTTTTTAGAGTTATAGTAACAACTGAGACAAATTCATCGAGCATTTAAAACAAAGACCTTTCTAGACTGGCGCATCGTGACTTGCAGATTTGTTGCTATTACACTTGCTCATTTGTAGCGTACTTATTCTAATTTAAAGAAACTCCAAAGCACTACTCGCTCACTCTGATTTAAATTTATTGGCAGCAGTAGTACATGGTTTATACTAGAAGTAATCGGGAATAACACAGTAGTTTGCCAACTGATGAAGTATATCCAATTCACAAACAGGGCAACCGTCGTGACGAAACTCACAGATATATATATATATATATATATATATATATATATATATATATATATATATATATATATATATATATATATATATATATATATCTGACATAAAGTATACGTAATGAATGAACATAATACTTAGACAATGCCCAACATGGCAACACATGTGATCTCATTAAGGCGTGCAAGCGGGACTCCGCGTATAACGTAATGAGGCCTTTCATCTTGTCAGGTGTCTCTACATACTGTATACGGCGACACTAAAATCGGGTCAGTCGTTAAATTTAGTAGGAAATGTATGCGTCAGTGAACTAGGGTTAGGAGCAGCGATTAGGTTGCAGGAAGGCATACGTTATGCAGGCATACGATCTGAAACCACAATGTATTTGGGAATTTTTGAGGTCTTTGGGGACAGGCAGTGCTATTTTATACATACTCTACGCAGTGTATGTGTAGAAGTGTAACCACCCTTTACAAAGAATGAAGGCCTCTATTGCCAACAGAGGTATCGCATGGTTGAGCATTTGTGCCGAACTAATGATCATGAGGTTCAGTAGGAAGCGATAGGGAAATCTTACGTGTGTGTTTGTATATGAAAAAAAATCAGTGTTCTAAATGTACGTACATCACAGGCATGGTGTGCTAGAGTCTGAAGCTAATATGTAAACTGCGTATGCAGGTTTGTAATTATTACACAGGAAGATGAACTTACACGCGTTTACTTGAAAATGTGTATGGACAAAATAATTTCAGGCTGTAGATATCAGAGAGGTCAGTATTGAGATATTTACCGCTATCAAACAGGACGTGACAATGGAGTTAATTACCAGAAAATGGAGATACATTATAGATGAAATCCGAGATAAACATACATGATAGAATTTGGTAGGTTCAGTGTTTTGTTTGGAGAGAATGCAATTCAATTTGATACAGATTCAGACTTTAGGTAGCAAGGCAAGACGATAAATTTAGACCTGTAACAAGTCATGCTAACATGCTATACATCATATGGGTATGGATGTCCAGTGTGGCCAGCCTGATTGTCCAAGGCGTTTCACTCCTTTCTCCGCTCTGCTAGTGCACATTCATCGGTCCCTTCATCACGATGTAGATGTGGCAAAATCTTGGGGTGCAGGAGTGCATTGTATGATGATGGTGAGAGACCATACAGCTCTGTAGGTGAATGTATGGAGACAGATGCATTCACTGGTGATAATTTTCGCTTTCAAACAGAAGTGAAGGATGGTTTTAATATTGCTATTGATCTACCAACATCACGCATGGTTTTTATCCCTAACATGCAGTCAAGACCTGGTGTAACACTTTCACTTTCACTGACTCAAGCAAAAAATTGTAAACAAAAAATTTTAAAGATGTCTGAAGGTTTGGGTATTGACAAGACTGTAGAATCTGTGGCCATCTGTATGTCAGAATTTTCTGAAATTCCCCGTCACCTTCAAACAATTGGCACAGAATACAAAAGACTGAACTTTCTCAAAGATAAAGGCCATTACATTGAACCAACAGAAGTTGTTCTGGGGACACGCCAGGAGAGTAGGTTTGATTCCATTTTTGGATTTACAAAAACAGTTCTGGTGGAAGAAACTTTCCAATACGTACAACTGGAAGTGCGGTTGACAAGGGTTCTGGAAAAGTACAAAGTTGCTAACCTGTTTGACAACTCTGTCGAAAAACTCCAAGAACACTGTCTTGTGGGAAAATGACTGACTTTAAAGATACACCCACCTTAGCCACACATCTACTTTTCTCCAAGTTTCCAGAATCACTTCAGCTTCATCTTTTCATTGATGCTTTTGAAACAACAAATGAACTGGGTAGCCACACACCTGTCCACAAGTTAGAGGGCTTGTGTATAATGTTACGGTATTGAAAACAGCAACAGAAAACAGACTCAGTGACTCAATATTACAATGTAAACAATGCTTTATATATGAAATGAGACGTACAGTTTTACAGACAGTTCAACAACAACAACAACATACACATCAGTATTACCGGTCTTTAAAAGTTTACAGTTCACCTTTGCATCCCAAGGAACGTGTTCCAGGAGATTTGTATTTTAGCAAACAAATTCTGCAGGTTTTGTGAGGCAACTAAAAATATATGCCACAACATCAATTCTTGGAATCAGATTTTGAGCTCAGAACTAAAGTCCTGTAAGACATGTGTGCCACGCTCTGCGCAACCAACCTATGATCCTAGTGAGACTGGCATAAAGAAGGGTTGTGTTTTGAACGACATTCCATTTTTCCATGTGGCAGAGAACTACGCACCTGATGCTATGCATGACTTGCTAGAGGGTATAGTACCTCCGGAATTGAAATTAGTTGCAATGTAATGTAGGTCTATTTTCGAGCAAGGATAATATAAAGTTAATGAACTTGCTGATTGTGTATATAAGCATGAATGCTGGTACAAATATTAGGACTTGCTGTGTACGGTACAACTGAAAATGCAGGTGCATTCATAACGGTACTATGTGAATGTCTTTGGACTGAATATACACAACTTCTAGAAAGGCCTGTATTCTGGCTTAATTTGCATTTGATTAAACATAAACTATATTTTAATTTACTTTTAAGCTATTCTGATGCTTATGTAATTTTACAGATTGGAAATTCTCTTCATTCTTTGCAGTGCGAGAGAAGTTTCGTTTGAATGCAGAGTTAGAAGATTTGAAGTTTTGAATGGATGATCGTGCTCAAATTGATTTATTTATTTATTTGGTTGGTGTTTCACGCCGTACTCAAGAATGTTTCACTTATACGACGGCGGCCAACCTTATGGTGGGTGGAAACCGGACAGAGCCCGGGAGAAACCCACGACCATCCGCAGGTTGCTGCAAGACCTTCCCACGTGCTGAAATTGATGATGACAGATAACTATTATTTTGTACTGAAAGTCGCGCTACTTTGATGGTCGTTGAGGGAGATGATGTAAGTATAGATATACGAATGCATTGTACTGGTACATGTATTACAGACAACACTTACAGTAACAGCGTGTGAAGGTTGGTCAAGACATTATAATTAAGTGATAACGCAATTATATTGCTGTGTAAAGTGTCCAGGCATTTGAGACATACTACCTACTACATTCAATGTGTATAAAATTACATGAATATAAGATTGAATGGTCAGGCGATTGTGCAGTTTGCAGTGTCTATTTTGTTTACATAAATTTTAAGCATGGCCAACAATGCCAGGGGTGGCAAAAATCTGAGTTGCTGATAATAGACAATAAAACCAGATTACTGTATATGTATTGTATGATTTTCTGTTCAGTTTGCTACAATAAATGTACATGAAATTAAATAATTAGTTTGTTTTTCCTGACAAAACAATGTGCGAGTATTGTTGTGTCACATGGCTTGGTCTCCAGTATTATAAATTTGTTACACGATATGCACGCTGGTAAACAGGATAACAGACTTTTTTGTGAGAGGGAACAAAAGAAAAATGTTGATCTCTAACAAATACCTCCTTGTTTATACCCCTTTGTATGTAGCCATCATGTAACTAATACAACCAAGTAATGGACTTTTTTATTTTGAAAGTGCTTGCAGGACTAAAATGTACAGAGTCTACCAGAAACCTGTGAATGGTTGTAGGTTTCCTCTGGGCTCTGCCCAATTTCCTTCCGTTATATCTACACGACTGCATGAAGATTGTATAATCGACAAATTCCTGAGTATGGTGTAAAATTGCAATCAATTAAATACATTTACTCTTGCTGCAACTATGCATTTTGAATTGAGTGTAGGTATAGATTTCCATTGCCCTGTATGGATAATTATGTATCCAGTATTATAGCTGGTACTGTCTAACCGAACAATATGAACATCGCCTTCTTTGTGTGCATTAATGAATAGATCTATAACATGCGATGTCCCACGAGCCCTGCCGGTGACAACGTTAATTTTCATTCCACTGCAAAGCAATTGTGACGTCACAGAAAGATTGAAAATTTGTAAACGATATGTGGGACATCCGGTTGACCTACTTGCAACAATATTGATTATGATTGGTCAAATGCGCGTTCTTGATTGACAGCTCGGAAAGGTCCATGGCTGAATATGTACTTATTGTGGCTTCCAGGACGATGGAGGTGTTCGGAACATATCCTAAAACAGACCAGAAAGTTGCAGCGTCAGTTATACTAGGGCAGATAACAAGCCTGACACCTTCAATATTCTTTGACAGAAAGAGTTTCAGTGGGTTCATTGAAACAAAACTTCAATCCTTGAAGCGCAAGTTACGGTACCAGCAGAAGAAAAGCGCTTTGTGTTTGGGGGAAAACCAAAAAGCAGCGGACAGATTGTCCAGATGTGTTATTGGATACATGAGCTGACCAGATGACAGGAAATGACAGTGAAGATGTGGGATGTGTGATGGGCAGTACACATTCTCTATCTTGCTATGGTAAGCGTAGATGTATGAGTCAGCTTCCGTGTAAATATACACGTGATACATACACTTAACATAAATACGCCTTTATCGTACAGGTACATGTAGTACACATGTGATCGTGTAGTTTGATGATTTACGGAAATTAAACTCTTTCAACAAACAGGACATTTTATTGTTATTATTTACTACCTACTGTATATGTAAGTTCACATTTTGTACAGTAATTTGAAATCAAGTGGTGTCCTGAACTCTAGTTGCTGGTTCCTTTGGCCAAAAAGCTGATGGCTGTAATAAAGTGAAATAAGTGCATGACCGATTAATGTTTTTATGTACAACTTCTTATTTATTTAATGTATAAATGCTAATCGTGTAGCTTAAGTTTGGCTTTACATTTGCAACAGGACACACAAAGTGATGCAAAGTATAAGGTTGCCAAAATGGACGTCCTGAGTTTAAGAAATTGATAAAATAATTAAGCACTATATTTAATATTGTGTTTCTGTTCCATTGGCTTTCACTTTGAGGTGGGAAGATTTGTGTTTCAGTGACATGAATCAAACAACTCCCTCAGTGGTTAAAGCATTTCTGATTTGTGTAATACTACATCCACCTTGAATCACCTTTCCATAACCATGATGTATAAATTTCTTTTCATAAGATCAGAATTTGTTTATATCCAGGTGATTAAAGACTTCAAGAAGATATATGGACCTGAAGCAGGGGATGCCCTGCTTACCCATATGCCGTTATTGTGCACGAGAATTTTGAGGATGTGTGCTGAGCGAGGACAAGTGTTACTTCTCCAGTTATTGGCAGAGAAGGCGAAAAAAGTGTGGACCCCTCTTCATGCATGCTATATTTTTTGTTGCATTCTTCCTTATGTGCAATTCTTTAAGTGTGTTCAGCACCTGCTCTTACCAGTGTCAGGTGTTTAAGGTGCATAATATACATCTAGATATTCTGTTTACTGATTTCAGGAAAAGAAATGTGTCATGAAAGCTGTTGATTATATACACCTTTCAAGCACATATTCACCTTTCAGGCACATATTTACCCTTTAGACAAGTATTCACCATCCAGGCACTTATTCACCCTTCAGGCACATATTCAGATGTGAGATTTTCAACAATAAATTGGCTGTAACAGATCAATTAAATCAATTTTTTCTGTCTTTTTATAGCATAGCCCAAATTATGATCTTTCAGATGTTAATGCACTCATAACCATACGATTTAAAGTAATAAAATGGTAATAATATTTGCAAAAAAGTTATAATGTGACATAGGAACATTATTTAGCACTACATGTCCCTTATCATGCATGTATGGGTGCCACCGTTTGTTTGTTCACTTGTTTTGGCCAGGCCTATACAATTTCAAAAAGCACTAAGGTTTATTCAAAAAAGTCTGTAGGTGAAGGCGCTCTTTTGAGTGAATGTACAGGCTATGCATCCTGTTTTTGATGGTAGATAACTTGATTATTCATTTGTGTCCATCAAAAACAAAATGAAACGAAAACGCATATTTTTGAATGATTGATCTGATAGGTATCACAGGACAATATTACCAATTCATTGCTGTGACCAAATCCAAACAACTTGGCTCCAGTACAGTCTATTTAACTTAACTAATCAGAAACAGTGCCTTTTTATTTATTTTTTTCAGTGAATATAAATATGAAATCTCATATTAGTTTACATGACTTTCTTTGTAACTAAACAACTGTTTTTTTTTTCTGGATATATAATTACAGCCTTTAGCATGTGCTATGCAGGCCTGCCTTCATCTGGTCCCGGCCAGTGGCAAGCATTGGTTGTCTGCAACTGAAGCCCACAAGAAGATTGTTCTGGTTGTTAATGTAAGTGCTGAGATATGTAGCACACAAAACTACACCCTACCCTAGCTGCTTTATGAAATACTACACATTTGCAATTCATTTTCAGTGGCCGACATTTCTAAGGGAATATCTCTCTTTCAATCTGTTTGTCATTTATGACCGCAAAAGAAAGACTTATGGGCATCTGCCTTACACATTTGTGATATACAAGAATTTGCCGCTGTAAGTATTTAATTGCCTTCATCAATTAATTGCAAGACCATAATGTCTCCTCTGCACTTTTTTTTCTGGCTGAAACCTATCAAAAAGTGGGGTTATACATTTATCAGCAATGATCTTTTCCAATTTAATGCGTATTATTTCGCATAGTGATGATGGTTGGCTGAGCATCAAGAATGTACCATAAACCCTAAGCTACTCACCAAATAGCCATTCCTACAGAGATGTTTCACGCAATCCGACCCTATCAGTAAAGTTAAGGTAGTTGGGTGGGGACGGCACTTTTTTTTTGCTCGTTTGCAGAATTTTATTGAAAAAAAATATCAACATGTTTTTAAGTACGTCGCAGCAGCAGGGTTTGTTTAAACATGCCAACATACATGTCACATTATCAGTTACCCAACCTGAAAGCTGTTTAATTTCTTTAATTTCAGCCTTCGGAACCCTTGGAGGCTTTTTTAAGTTTCTTTAATTTCAGCCTTTAGAACCCTAGGTGGCATTTCTTTAATTTCTTTAATTTCAGCCTTCAGAACCCTTGGGATGTATATTAGACCAGCACACAAGTGCAAGGATCCTTGCTCAAGATGGCGAGGATGACTGTGTAAGGGCACGCCGACTTTGTTTGATGTACCGGGTGTTTGAGCTCACCTACCCTGCAGGTCTTCAACCTTTCTTTTAATTTTTTGCAGTTTGCCGTCTACAACGTTACTTTTGGCACAGAAAAAATTTCATCTAGAGTTGGTGAATTAAGACAACTTCTCAACAATTGCATGATTGAGGATTACGTAAATGAATTGTAATTGTCAAAAAATCATTGGACACAGGCATGTACCATGTTTGAAGTTGTCTGTCTGCCCATCAGTCGCTATTACATGTACCTTTTCAACGGATAAGGTCTTTTCTGCAGAACATGAGGTTGATGTGCGTGTACTTTTTGGGAGTTTATACATGTGGATATTGAACCCTTGTCAATGTTTCTCCGACGACAGCTCCTTCTGAATCCTTCTGACCGCAGTGTCTCCTACACTTATAGTAGTGGAGTTTCGAGCTCAAATTGTTTCATCACTAAAGGTAAAAAAACGCCCTACTGTATCGTGTGACGTGTCAAAAATGTTAGGCAACTATTTTGGATCACAATTACATGGCTTGACTACCTCAGTGGCCCTGTAGTTAAACCGTTCACGTCAAGGTCAGGAGATCCGGGATCAGTCCCGGGTTGAGTCAAACCAATGACTTCAAAAGTAGTACTTGGCGCTGCCTTGCTTGGCACACAGCACTGAGAGGTTAGAGTAAGTAAACAGCTTAAGGACTGGTCGGCCCAGTGTCAATATAATGTGACTGGGTGGGGCGTCATGTCTGGTGTCTTGGGCATAACGTTCCATTGGAGGCAGCACTTTGGCTGCATAGACTCACCCTGCCACAAGAAGACACTGTATATATAAGGATTCCTCCTTGTCATATGACTGCAAAAGTCGTTAAGTATGACGCAAAACCCAAGCCAGTAACACAGTTAGATGAGTGATTGGTATATTCAGTTAACAAAGGTTATCTAACATCTTTCACAGGTCACATCGTCATGACACAGTAAGACACTTTCTACCTTTAACGACAAAGAATTTGGAACTCAAAACCCTCCTACTGGATTTCATGTAACTTTATATGCAGGACAGAGACCACATGTGCTGTTTGAATTACTGTCAAAATTGATCTTTAAACATAGACTGGGATAGTGAGTCTTTGTCAAGGTATCTACTCCCTCAGAATTTTCGTGAAACTTTTTAGGGATGAGTCCGAGTGAGAATGTGTATGTGATGTCTGTCCACTGTTTATCCACGTATAAATTATGAAAATACGCCAAAGAAAGTAAAAATTAAAACTGGAATTTTTTGGTCTGGGTAGAAAGAAATCTATTGGCGTAATTCAAATCAAGTTTTTTGCTGTTACTTTAGAATAGCCCAAATAATTACGAGTCACAAAAAATCAATTCGGTCTGTGCACGTGTTGTGCTCAAAATCTGTACTAAAGCTCTAAAAAAATACAGTGTACGTGTGCTGTCATTACATCGAACTCCGGTAAGTGAATGAATGTCGCAAAATGATAACGCTGACAATGGCGCCACGATTGCTGGACTGTCGGCGGACTGTTAGCCGACCCTACGCTGATGGTGGGCGGAGGATGATGGCAGGTTTGGTCAGGGTCTGTCCAGGGATCGGCGTATGGTGGGCGTACGATACACAGACCATTCGATTTATTTATTTATTTGTTTAGTGTTTTACGCCGTACTCAAGAATAGTTCACTTATACGACGGCGGCCAGCATTATTTTGGGCGGAACCGGGCAGAGCCCTGGGGAAACCCACGACCATCCGACCACAATATGTTATGATAGAGGTAAATCCGCCATTCTATTTTGTTGATCTTTCGCATCCATTTTATATAATGAGTTTACGTTTCTGTGAAATACATCTACTCCATACATTGTATGCAGCATCTTTAGTACAGACACTTCTCCATAACATGTTGTTTTGGATCTCTATCTGTATCAGTAACTAAATGACACGCCAACAGATCTTACTCGAGTCTAGTCTGATTGGATCGTGAATTGAGGCATATTTATGAGTGCAAATTCATGAATAACACATTAACTTTAAAGATAATTTGTGAAATCTGGGTAGATTTCAGTAGATTTAAAGGAAGCTGGAACTTTCTTCATGGTTAACTCTTGCACCCTGCAGTTGATTTACCTTTGTCACTATACAATCTCCTGTAGTGCCGGCTGGGTTTTCCTTACCAATGGTGCAGTAAGGCCCCCTGCTTGTTTTATTTCTTTGCTCGCTTATAATGAACGGCACTTACATGTTCTGAAATCCTTTGGAAACTCGTCGGCCTAAAGAAAACACCCTTGGTTAAAAAAAAAACAACCTCCGTTATTTTCCTTTTTATATGTCGAATAATGCAATAGTATTATAGCTAGTCAATCCGACAGAGCCGAAAACTACATGGACATCGCTGCTAGGCACATAACACAACCGCCTTGTTGATCTCGCAAATTCTCAATAACTCGCTAGAAAATCATTCGGTTGCTCTCGGGCGTTTCCGACGTTCAGAGCCGATGTTTCGTTGGGTTTGTTGTTGACCCGATACCCAAGGACCAGAGAGCAACAGAACGATTTTCTCGCGAGGCAACTCGGGTTATCAAAAACTTGCAAAAGCAGTATGGCGGTTGTTGTTTTATGTCGAAATCTTCCCAACACTTAAGTCACTAGTAACATATAATAACATTTTGGTTAAGATTAATCACTGGTGCCGTTAATTTATTTATCTTTCAGTTGAAAGTTTCAAAGCGAAACGATTTCCCACGTTGCCCATGCTGAATTCTTCATGCCGTTCAGTTTGTTTTCTGTGACTGCAAATCCTCGACATTGGCCAGTTTGAGTGTTGTAGTTAAACACCTGACAAGGGTGTAGACAGAGGCGGGAACATATTGTAGCAGTGAACGTTCTCTTCTCGAACATTTGATCATCTCAGGAAATGTTGCTTTACAACCCTGGAAACTGAAAGAACACACCATGTAGTCTAAGAACAGTTTCGACTGTCGGCTCTTACATGGGTTCAGTAATATGTCGGAATGGAAAGCCAACAAAATGTGAAACCCAACATTAAACAGGGTTTTATGGATCATGATAACGAAATTGTCTTAAGTTTTAAATAAAACTTATCTCACCTTTGAAATGCTTTAATGTCTTAAAATATTGGCTAACCTTGAGAATTTTTATCATACATGTATGTGTTGTACAACTTAAAGTAATAAACTTAAGCTTGTGATAAAAGTCTGCATACATTAGTCTTCAATGACAACCTGTCTCACTCACTTTTCACCCTGTGGAGATTTTTTGGACGAGGGCGCTGAGGTATTTTAGGCCCTGCGTACCAAGAAAACACAGAAAACTCATCAAATTTGAATAAAGCAAGTTGTCTCCCAAAATGAAACTTGTGCACGACCTTGACTGAGTTTTTGTCAATTTGAAATAGTGACAAACTCGCTAACAAGACTTTTGGCACTAGAGTGACGATTACCATTAACCTCAACTCTAAATGCACAGGAAAACATACAGTAAAATGTTCCACCTCAGTGGTGAAGAACTAAAGTAAACTTCTTTAGCAAACGTGCGAAAATATATGTTTTACGTCATGCGCGCGTTTAAAAGCACAATCATATACTAGTTAAAGAAAAAAATCATTATAGTGTGTTCCGAGGTTTGGGGGCATTTTTCTCTAGGCCGTTGTCAGTTTTGTCGTGAGTGTTGTGCAAAGGATGTAAGAAAGTAGACAGCATGCCAAGGGTGTCTATCGTAGCAGAGCGATATTTTACTACAAAAAAACAACAGAATTACAACTACACTACTCAGATGGTGAAGGAAATCTACCCGCCTTCGGTGGATTTAAAGGAGACAACAGATAGTTCTGATGGTATATTTTATTTGGATCTATATCTGTACAAAGACGAACAAGGTGGCGCCTCCCGTAGCATGAGATCTTTACATATTACCGGGGAAAGACGTCATCGTCCGTTACTTTTGAATCACACTCTGTTCGGTTAAGGTCTATAACGCTCGTCATTTTCGAAAAGTATCTGATATTGCTTAACCTGGGGCTAGGGGCCGGAAAGGCAGCCATGCTCATTACATCTGCATGATGCCTTTATGAACAGTTGCAATCAAAGCGCGACTGAGATACCTTGTTTAATTGTTATTTGACCTGGAACTCATTCATGGACTACGAATTTGAACTTTGATATGGAATTCACGCCTGGAATATTCATTGTCTGCCCGGCATCACTGAAAACTGATGACCGCTTCTCTCTTGTGTGTTACCGGCTTTATTTCTTATTTGTATAATTTCTTACATACCTTTGTCTACGGGAGTTAGTGTTAAACGTTGTTGTGGAACTGGATCTTGCGATTATCGACTTGAAACGCCCTTTACGGATTATGAATGGGCACAACGCTTATATTTGAATGCTTGATTGCTTCATTTGTGTTTAACATAAGGTTTACGTCAAATACACCGTAAGACTATCAAGTTAAACTACAGTTTGGTTGATCAATTATTGGTGGGCTATTGAAGGTTACCATCCAACCAACCTTCATTTTGTGGACGAGTGCGCTGAGGTCCGGTAGACTCTGGTATAACAAGAAAAGATAGAAGAATAAGGAAATTTGAATAAAACAAGTTTTCCCCAAAAGTTTAACCTGTGCATGACCATGAACTTTAGAGTTTTGTTAAAAGTCAGACTTGAATGAAATTTGAAATAGCGTAAAACTCGGAAACTCGCTTTTACCAAACAAGTGAAGATTACCATTAACCTCAACACTAAAAACTTAAAACAAATTCCTTAACTTTTCACATTTGCTGCTAACCTCACTGAGACAAGGCTGTTGTACTAAATACACCACCGTAGCGTTAAACATATATTCCCATGTGCGACCTCAGTAAAACAAGTCGTCTTTGTTTTACAAAGGTCCGGAAAGTATACGCTTTATATCATACAAAACGTTTAAAAGGAAACTCATGCAATTGAAATATACACGTCAATGACAAAAGCATTCACGTTAATATCTTGCGAGGTTTGGTGGTATTTCTGGTTATTTACACATATATTTAAAACTTTATTTGATGATTTTGCATAAGATATTGTCACTTTGACTTTTCCGTTTTGATTGGCTAAAGGTCTAAAATGGTTTACGCCTGGCAAACGAATGTTTGTTTTGA
Organism: Liolophura sinensis; assembly: GCF_032854445.1. Taxonomy (NCBI): domain Eukaryota; kingdom Metazoa; phylum Mollusca; class Polyplacophora; order Chitonida; family Chitonidae; genus Liolophura; species Liolophura sinensis. The sequence continues at coordinate 17,950,811 of NC_088296.1, forward strand.
CGCACTGATTCCTCCCTTGGTGTTGTGCATGCCAGTATTTATACCATCATGTTACCAACCATAGGTGTTTTAACAAATTCTTTGCAGGACCTGATTCTGATATAGCGCCAGTAAAGGTACTAGGCCCTAAATATTCCTGATTTCACTTGGACACATCACAGTCTCCACTGTTATGCAAAGAGAATGAAGAGCAGCATGCTAAGGGTATCAATCGCATCAAAGCCATTTTTCTCCACAGAAAATGGAATTACAGCCACACCACTTATGCGGTGGACACGAAAATGCTTGATTGATTACCTCACCAGGGACTAATGCAAGGTTTGCGTCAAATACAGTGTAGGATTACCAAGCTTGTCAATAATTTTGTTGACCATTTATTGGTGAGATATTGGAAAACAGACATTTAACCACCCGGTCAACCCCCTTTCCGCTTAAAAGACAAATAAATCTTCTCCGTAAATATTGTCAATAGATGAATACGAAAAACCACAGCATAAGGAACAAAACCAGAACAGCGACGATAGTGTGATAATTGGTACAAAAATGTAAATCATGAAATATAGTAAAATACGGCCTCTGTTTCGTTGACCTCAAATTAAGAGTTTTATTCTGAGTGTTTATGTTATTTTTGAAAAAGTGTCAAAGTTCACAGCCTCAAGCAGCATAGCTTAAGCAGAATGAAGAGAACATATTTAGGCATGGTCATTGCATTACTCAAAATGTTGTAGTGTCATAGTTAATATACAAACACATCAAAGGTTCATTTCCAGGCAAATTGCGGAAATATTTTACCTAAAAATGGTGTTGTGGTTGTCATTGTAGTCGTTGCAAAATCTTCCGGCTTAGGCTCTCGTGTGACCACATTGTAGATATCTGTAGCCACAATGCAAAGAGTATACCATTGAAAATGGACGATGTATAAGTAATGCGAGGGTGTCCCCATGTTTAAATCTGCACGATGCTGGTAAGCGTTGAACAGTCGTGGTAACCGCGTCGTTATATTCATCCGTATATTGAGCTGTGTTACATATCCGATGCCCAGGTGTAAGTCTCTTGATGGACGGCACTGTTGCTGAAGAATCAACTTGTCATAAGCAATGTTACTTTAGCAACGACACCTAATTAGGTTAGACTATGAGCAGAACACATATATATCTTACATCTAATACATGGATTTAAAATTTTCATTCCAAAGATAAACACAGCGTATAAATTTAGTGGATGGCAGGGTATAGCTGTGTAATGGAGAAAGTGCAAGGTATGCGCAAATTGCATTTTTATGGTACAAGCAAGTTACTCTTCTGTAAAATGGTTCCAATATGCATAAATATCAGATGTTTGCTAATGGTAAACAGCGAAACTGAGCTTTGTATACCTTGCTGTCTTTGTAGGAAAATATAACGAGTAGGGGAGAAACTGGTACGCAAAACACCACGGGGAAGAGATGTATCGACCGCCCTGATGCCAAACTATACAGAAAGTGAAAAGATTCGAGCTCGTGACTTGTTAGGCATTTTAATAAAACTTAAAAATTAAACAGGGCATGAAGGATCGAATAATAACAAAACCTGGCATAACGTCAACCAAGTGCTGTGAACACACGCACGAAAACTCACAGGATTTTGTACTTAAAAATGAGATTTTTGACATTTTGTACGCCTATATTAGCTACAGACTGTAATAGCAAAATACCGGAATGGTTCTAAGAAAAAATATCAGTTATCGGTTACTTCAGTTGCTTTGTCGAAGTAAGTGGATGTCAGTAAGAAAATAAATGCTATAGTGTTTAAAAACCAATGTCAGTATACGGTAGAAAATATAGGGTAAGTTACAAAACATGTCGGTCCAGACAGTTTAAAATCAATGAAATTATGACAACAATTTTTATTATCACAACTGTTGAATACGATGCTGTGGATGCATTGTAACAGCTGTCTGCTCTGGAACTGGGAGCATACTTTTATATACATATAGATTTGGCACAAAACTTCAGTCATCTCATGAGTATTAAGGTTGTGTTTCAGACTTTTGACTTTGTTCGATATTTGGTGGATATCGATCTTTATTTCCCTGTTTATCAGGCACAATTCGGCGCCATGTGGATAATTGGCAAATGGCAACGCGCCATTGGCTTTACTGTGGAAACATTTTTAGTTTAGTGTCAAATACGCTTTTTGTGTGTGTGTTCTTAATCCAGAAAGTCTGAATTCATGACAGCCGGTTCTTTTTGCAAGGGTCTTAGTTATCAAAGAGAAAAAACGTATAAAAATGGTCCTCACCATTCTCACAGCCATAGGTATATTCGTCAGTACACTCGTGAACATCCCCAAAATAGGCCAGGCCACCTGATGTAGGATCCCCAATGCTCACACCCATGCACAACGTATTTGTTGTAAACCAAGGAGCAAATTTTGTGAACAGTGACCAAAAATCTGTCCGGAGATGAACAGGAGTGCCTATAGGAGAAATAAGAGGCGAGTAATATGGTAGTTAATTCCATGTAGACTATAACTGTAAAAACTGGATGAAACTGAGTAAAAATGTAATAATGGTTTATTAAAATGTTGCATGTTCAGAGAACAGCCTATTAAACAAATCATGAAAGGAACAAAGAAGGAATATTAGGCAGTTACTGTACAATATACCTAGAGCAGATTCTAGCAGTGTGTTTTAGAACTGCCCGATCCTACTGATATACTCTGCGCGCTTTATCCGCACGTCGTACGGGAATGATGATCAGATGTGGTGCGGGTGTTAGGGCTTTGATTGTTTGCCCATGTTAGGACTCACAGTTTAGCGAAATTACAGTTACAGGTGGGGTAGTTTCCAGCTATCTCCAACGCAAGCTTAAGTTTTTTCTTATCCCGTCAGAATACTGACGAAAACAAGTGAAAATTTTGTTATACAGGAATGCACACAGGAATCCCCCACTTGCATTTATAGCGGAGCTCATATATAAAATGGTCCCATACAATGTTTTAAAGCTATCCCACAAAAGTTTAATAACATATCTACCAGTGATACAGGGCTTGCTTGGCAGAGGATGCCTTTATGTATTATCATATTTATATGCTTTGGATATATGAGCATTTACAATCAAAGCGCATCAAAGAGACATATTTTGTTATCGACAACTGGTATGCTAGCATGGTACGCGATTTGGATAGGCCTACTCATTTCACTCAGACGCGCAGAACATACCTGGCGTCCTCCAACATCATTGAAAACTGTTGACCGTTTCTCTTTCCATTATCCCGCTTTATTCTCGTACTTTGTACACTTTCTTAGTTCTTTGCTAGTTTGTCTCATATGTCGTTTGTCTTATTTAGACAACGTCTCACTTTCCTTGAGACCGGATTCTTCGATTTATTTAGACAACGTCTCACGTTCCTTGAGACCGGATTGTTTGACTTATTTAGACAACGTCTCACGTTCCTTGAAACGTCTCACGTTCCTTGAGACCTGATTCTTCGACTTTTTTAGACAACGTCTCACGTTCCTTGAGACCGGATTCTTCGACTTATTTAGACAACGTCTCACGTTCCTTGAAACGTCTCACATTCCTTGAGACCGGATTCTTCGACTTATTTAGACAACGTCTTACGTTCCTTGAGACCGGATTCTTCGACTTATTTAGACAACGTCTCACGTTCCTTGAGACCGGATTCTTCATCTTACTTAGACGTCTCCCCCAGTTGGCTTGAATATCTAGAGCATATTGACTAACATGACGGACATTTTAAGTTATGTACGACGTTTTACATTAAATTGAAATTCCTTTTCATTCAGTTTTTTTTGTGTGAGGTTTAATGTTTTGTCAGTGTGGTAACTAGGTTGTGAAATGTGCTTTATATCTTGTGCTATCTTGTACCTGCATATATATGTTTCAATACATTTACTTAAAGTTATAAAAGAATGCTTTACTACGGATATTCTTCATCTAATAAAAAAGAAGCATAATCAGAAATTGTTTGCTCTGCTTCCTGATTAACTATATTGCTTTTAAGTCACTGGATGAGAAAATCTCTTTGACGGTATAGGTCACAATATTGGATCCAGCTCCCGTTTTTTCGTCCGCTTTTTAACTGTTTTTTGTTTTGTCATGTACGTGGGAAATTGTGGTGGATTTCAGATCAAACGTTAAGAAACTCATCGGTAACTTGCCGAAAAGTGACGCTTTTCTCTGGACAATCAGGTCTCTTCCGCTAAAAAAACATCATTTAACATGGTGTTAAAGAGTCAACCAAATGAGAAGTAAACCCATTTATATGGCAGCGATGTTGTATTTAGAATTTCAGCGGTTTACAGCGGGCACTCCGGATTTATCTTCTAATGAAACCGACGAAGCGTAGAACTGAAAGCGGGACTATCTTCAATTGCAAATAAGCGACATTCGCACTTCATGATGCGCGCAGATACACTCGCCACAACAGAGCAGTTAGCACCCAGTCGCTTACAGTGGCCTTTGAAGTTCGAGGTTGCAGCTGCTTTTCACTGCCAATAAAATGGCAACATTTCAAGGTAGCTCTTTCTACCTGGTATTTTCAGTTTCCCTTTTATGTATTTGAGAACAGGGACATGATTTCCAATGCAAACAAATATTTGATGAGGTAAGCTAAGATAAAGCATATGCTGTTGGGTGAAACGTATTACCCAGCTCCCGTGTGTTGCGAGTTATCGCGACATTTCGGCCGTCTGAAATGCGAAAGTGACTTCTTCTTTGAAATGGCGTATGCACTACCCTTGCCACGTATTTAATACATCAGACGCGACCTCTAAATAACAGATGCTTCAGTAAACGCTCCACACAACGCCTTAATCGATCTAGCGTAGTTTTATTATAATTCCTACATACCAAATCTTCTTAACGTACTCTATACAGTCTGGCCTCTTTAAGTGTGGCCTTAAGTTAGATGGTTTCCCGGGCACTCGACGAAAGGCGTCTTTTTTTTCAGACGAGTTTCCTCTACCTCTAAACCCGACTATCATAGCACAAGTGTCTTAACAAGGAAAGACAGCAGCACCGGTTGAAGATGTGATATCATCTTTGTTTTAACATTTATATCACGTATTTGCATGTTTCACATTCTAGAATTGTTCGCTTATACAATGTAAACCGTAAATCGGTGGCACTTGATAACCTACACAAAATTACCACTCATTAGAGAGAGAGTTAGCTCCCATTACCAGCATACAAATGTCTGTTCCGTAGGCTGTCGCTCCACAATATATTGACACACTATCGATTTTAAGAAGACTAATTCTGTAGATCATTCTGCTCCTACTCTCTGCTTTAAAATTATGTTTATTCAGTTGTTTAAATGTCACAAGATGGCTGTAGGAAGCAATCAGGTGTGGGTCCAGAAAAGCCGCATGATTCTCATGGAAAGGTAAAACTACATGGACTGCATGTTCTGACAGGTACAAGAAGACAGAGGCATGGTTATATAAAATAATATTATTTAGTCGCCTTGCTGAAAACCTTATATGTGATGGGACAAGAATTAAGGTGTGATGTGTTGACTTATCAGTTTTGATATATAAGGAACAGAAATCATTTGACGGCGTTACAGGGTCTTCAGAGGTACATGTACCTGAAGAAGTGCATCACTTCTTGGTTAAATACACCAACTCATAATATTGAATTATTGGTACCTACTGAACAATAGGTACCTACACTATTGGTACCTACTGTTCATCCTGATATAGGGTTCCATCCAAGGCTCTGGGCGAATCTTAGGGCCCGGTGAACCATTGTCAGGCGCATTCCGAGAGATAGATACAGCTGTAGGTTTCGGTAGTGCAGGACGTACCGTTCCTTGTTGCGGAGGATCGGGACCAGCTTTTCGACCTCGGTAGGCGCTTTCTTGCCGAGAAGGCCGTGCTGATATTTTGACATCCACTCCTTCTGGACCACCAGACCCTCCGGAGCTAATGGGTAGCCGTTATGTGCATTATTTAGGTCGGCCGGATATTCTAGGTCGACCTCGAGGATGTAACCAGAAGGACTGTCGTGGGGTGGGTAGCAATCGTTTCACCGAGACGCCGCGCGTCACCTACCCACTGAAAGCCGCCCGTTGGAAGAAACTGACTCATATAGATTATTGGCGTCTAGGTATTGGATGTAGCTGTTTGGACTTTCTGGGTTGTATCCCTACACCTGCGGATTATTGGCTTTGGCGCGTCGCTTACTTACCATGGAGATTCCTCCTCGAAGCCCCTTCTCAATGAAGAGATGTTGGTCATAGTCCGTCAACAGCTCCAGCTCTACCCCGGTCTTCTTGAACAGCGCATCCCACGAGAGACCTGGGCTTGTAAAGTAGTGAGCGGGGTCCAATCCATACTGCCGTAAACAAGTCTTCCGGAAGGCCTCAAACACATCAGCCAACAGGAGCACGTCTGTGCGGCAGTAAAGGTCTGTGTAGTCTCCCAGATTAGTGCAGTCAAATACCTTCCATACCTGTTGAGCGTGGATGTAGTCCTCATCGCTAATGCCTGAGATTTTGAGCTTACTGTAGAAAGCCCCTTTGGGTGGGAGGCTGGACTCGTCGAAGCGCTCACAGGAGTCCATATACTCATAGGGGTAGACACCCTTGCGCACGAGTAACTTACGTTTTTCTTCGGCAGGCTCATACCGGGCTGTGATGTGGAAAGCCTCAGGTTTGTTGGCCTCTACCAGATTGTCAAGGGAAGTCGGTAAGAATTGAACGCTGTCGATGAAGCGGAGCTGCCCCAGCGAGAAGGAGATGTACTTTTCCGTGTTGTTGGGGATGCAGGAGATGCTGCCCTCCACCTTACTTATGGCTTGCATCAAGAGGTGCCCGTCGCAGCCCCGTAGGTTGTGGAAGACTACTGGTATGGCTGTCTTGGGACCCAGCCGCAACTTTAGGTTGCATACGTTATGGGCCACGCCTCTGTACTTGCCGGTGATATGGCAGTGATCGCGCACAGAATCGGCGCCTAGAGGCTTCTCACACACGTGACAGGTTGCGGCGTTGTTGTGGGCCTGCCAGTCCTGGGGACTCATGGCTATAGGGTTAGCTAGAACATTTTGGATTTCCCGCTCCACCTGCCGGAAAGCTCTGAGGAAGTGTTCCGTCGCGTTAGGGCCTCTGTATTCCACGGGGCGTTTTGTGTGGCCGTCGCAACGCACCACAACATAGCAGTAACTACAGGGCTCGTGGTGCTGAGTCTTTTGAGTGTTGCTCTCTGTAGGGCTGAGCGGCGGGCCTTCAACATTTTTGGTCAGAGCCTCGAAGTCGGCATATATGATGAACGGAGCCGGTAGCTGTTTGTGGTGGTTCTGAAAGGTGAACTTGTATTCCCCCTCCTGGGGCATTTCCACCCTCACCGCCGTCTGGCTAATCCCACGGCATTCCGGCTTATGCGCCTCGAGCAGGTCCTCCCTTATGTAGCCATGTAGACAATGCTCGCAGAAGTGTTTGCAGTGGTGTGCCTTACTTTCTTCGAATAGGAGCCGGTTGAGATCTTTTATCCACGTTTAATGGAATTTGCCTGCCTTCCCAATCAGCAGCAGATTGATTCGGGGCGTGTCGCTGCGCGCTGGGCTGCTTGCTGAGGCGATGCACCATCACGCCTTTGTCCCACCCGAAATCGTTGATGGTGAGGTCGTTCTTTTCCTCCACTTTAGAGATCTGAGAGATGGGCGTGGGGGCGTCGATCCCACTAAAGTCAAGACCATCATTGGTGGGATACTTTGTTGGTCTCTGAGTGTCCCGGGCGGCTGGAAATAAGGTAGACCGGAGTGCTCATCGGAGGCAGTCGTCGTCTTTGTTCTTCACATTGATGTCTGCTTTCTTGTTACTTACAGGTGCAGGTAGGGGGATGTAGGACCCGCCTCTAGACGGGAAGGCCTTATCTAGAGCAACGTCAATGTCACCACCCTCTAGGAGGGCCTCCTGTTTTCTGCCGAGTACTGGACTGGTATACTCTTCACTGCCATCGGCGTGGGCCTTTCGCAGCTGAACCCTGAGGCCTAGTTGGAACTTAGCCCCGTTGAGTGCCAGGATCTCTTCTTCTAGCGAATAATGGCTCGAATTTCTTCTAAGAAGGCTACGGGGTCCGTCCAAACACCTTCGGGTATGCCCATCTGCCAGACCCGGAGGAGATTCCTTATGGCCCTGCCGGTGTTAATGAATTCTAGTTTCTTTTCACCCTGTATTCCGCCTAGCAATTCATCCAACTCCTCGTTACTGAGGAGGTTCTTGTTGTCTTGCTTTAACTCCTCGTTACTGAGGGAGTTCTTGTTGTCTTGCCGTTGCTTCCACTCAGCCACAGCCGTTTAATGCCTGTCGAGGATCCCCTGCAATTCTTCCAAAGCATTGCGGGACCGTGGGTACTTAGGCCGCACACCTATGAGCGTCTCAAACTCCTCCCGTAGTGCTCGTGCTTTTTGTTGATGATGTTTCATTGTACGCGTCGTATTCAATATCAGCGTTATATATAATAACAACGTCTCTCTAATTAGAAATATCGATAGCCGCCAGCCGTTTGAACTCGGCCAAGAAAACCTTGAGCCTCCGCTGCCTTTCGCACGTCTGGACACTATTATATCCACAGGCCACGCAAAGCCGAAATCGGTTCTTAACACCCCGGTCACAGCGAATATATGGCTGGGTACCAGGGCCCCTCCGCAGACGGGCTAGGTGAATCCCACAGTACTCCCCCAGACATCTCGTACCACAGAGCTCTGTGGTACCAATGAGAATCCACCGGCATTTGTTGCGGCCCTTTGGCATGCAGTTGCCTTGCAGTTTCTTTTCATCCTCGTTACAGGTTAAGTTCTTGTTGTCTTGCTTCCCAGCCGTTTTACACCTGTCGAGGAGCCCCTGCAATTCTTCCAAGGCAATGCGGGACCGTGGGTACTTGGGTCGCACACCTATGAGCGCCTCATAACTCCTCCCGTAGTGCTCGTACTTTTTGATGATGATTCATTGCACGCGCCGTATACCCAATGACATTGATCCTCTAATAAGAAATTTCGATAGCCGCCAGCACGAGAAGAGGCGGGGAGTGCGCCAGAACCTATAGTGTGTTTACGCCTCGAGATGGGGCTGGGAGCCCCTATTTGCCAGGGGGAGGGTGTTCGGGGAATGGGGGTTGGGAGCCTCTATTTGTTATGGGGAGGCCCCAAGGGGGTGCGCCAGAACTCCTTTTCCGTATACTACTAGACCACTTAAAACTATGCATAAATATACTTGCATGTGTGTCTTTAGATTTTTTGTGAAAAGAGTTAAAGGCATGTGTGCGATTTCAACCAGCATCATGGTGGTGGTGGTGGGTGGTGTATCCACTGGTTGCTTGCAGACCTTCCCACGTACGACTAGAGAGGACCATTAAGACTGTCTAAGCGGGAGGAAATATGTTTATGTTCGGGAGAGGAGGGCGAGGGAGAGTGTCTGTGTGTGTGTGGGGGGGGGGGGGGGGGGGTAGAGCCGACCATTGATGGGCAAGCGTATTTTATACCCCGCCGCCTTAAAGAAATATAAAACATTTTTGTACATAGAAGGAGAAAGGTTTGAAACAATATACCACTGAGGGATAGAATAAATAGATACAGTTATACATTCAGCTAGCACACGTTCAACACTGCCCCCCCACCACCACCACCAAACACTCAGTCCACTATGTTCATGTTTTTCGCCTTGTTCCTATTCTTTAATTAATAAATTTGTTCACAATTACTCGCTGTGATTGCTATAGTTGTATCGTTTTCATAGGAATTTAAAATAGTTTTTAATGTAAAACGTTTCCCCGTGCGTGACTTCTCAGGTTATTCAGGAGGATTATGTTTCAGGTTTGAGATACTTTTAAATCAACAGTATTGTAGTTAGCTAGTCCAGGGTATTTGTATAGTGAATACACTAGCTCAATTGCAGCTGGCTAACTTCCTGTTTCTTATTTCACCCTGAAAGATATTAGGCTGGTGTAACGCCTGGGCGTATGATTGCATCTCACATTGCTGACTGATTCTGTGTTGTCGTAATACCACCGTATTCTCACAGTGTCAAAACATGGCGAATATATTCTTTTTAAAGACGTTGATCTTTACTTTCATTATGATTTCATCGAATGTTTCAGGTGAGTAAAATAGCTCGATATTCTATCTGCCTTTCCTTTCTGAGTATAATTCAATATTTGCCCTTTTCTATATCTGTAGATGTAAATACACGTGTGTTTCACCGGGGGAATATCCGTAAGCTGAACTAACCAAAAAAAACTGGAGGTGGATTTTTGTATATTGACAGTGACTAGCGAGTAAATTGTTTTAACATTCTCGCGGTTGACATCCGTGTGGCCCTTTGCGCAGTCTAACCATTCATTGAGTAGCATTTCACATCCACTAAACAGCACTATAACTCTCATTATCCTCCCATAAAAATGACCCCCGCTCCATTTTTGAAAATTGAAACATCCCTGTGTACGGCGTTAAACCACCATCACGTGAATAAAGCGCCAAAACATGTACAATATCCTTGTGAACAGGCATCAGCGCCCCAGTGGTTTGTGTGCTAGTGCAGCACAGTGGCCCGAGACTCTCTCATCATTTGGTGAGTTTCAAGGTTTCTCGCTGGTGTCTTTCTTACATGCTTGTCGATGTACGTAATATTTTTACGTTTTATTGATATTTCCTAAACCCCTTTGCGTCCCAGCATATGATAGGGAATGACATATACTGTCCGTTCCTTTGCATCCCTATGTGTTTCAGTTTTCGATGAGCTTCCATGAAAGTTAGTGCAAGTAGACGTGTTATATGTCTCTTGCGCGAAGGGGCTGCTAGGGTATAGTATCTGATGTGGTCATCCGAAGTTCCTTGTTCACCATTAACAACAATTTAGAATACTACTATGTTCGGTTTACATTACCGCCGCTACTAGCCACGCTTGACCTTTGAACGTAGTCTTGTTCAGACTTCCCCTTGTGTCCTCGTGAGGAACTATTTAATCAGCATTCATCAATAAAAATGTCTCGGGTGTCCCTCTGATTATGTTTGCATGTATGTGATAAAGAAAATGATTCTGCATCATATAATAATATAATTTAAAGATGAGACACAGATTTTGTATTTTCTGACATCACTTCCTGCCAAATCACCGCGACTCCAGTTACCTCGGCGTTGTTCCAAATTTCTATATAAAACTTGCCAGTGGTGGCAGTGAGGTAAAGCATGTACACGTGCATACGCGCACCGGCTGTTACGTTTATCTCCAGGTATATTACACCGCCTCACTATGAAGGGATTTGAACTTGACAGATTTAGATTGGTTTTTATGAATTATATATAGGTAATAGGAAATATCGCAATATCACTTTTGCTAATATAATACATTTACGTTCCTACGCGACACGACTTTATATTCAGACATATCTGCAATGCTGCTCAGCCTGACGTTAACTAAAACTGTCTAAAATTTATATCCGCTGAGTGAAAGAGAACTGCAGCATGAAATATGCCTTGTTTTTCACTTTTTCTACATTTTGTTTTGAGAAGAACAGGCTTTAATACCTTCGTCGTGATGCTTCTTGTGTAAAACAAATATCGATACTACCGCTGATTCGTAAGCTCCGCTTGGACGATGTTAAAGGCAAACACACCAGCGTGAAGTACATGTCAGATGAAAGAAAATTAAATATTGCTCCAGGAAAATTGTTTGATTTATTTATCCAGAGCATGTTTCGACCTGGTAAAATTCATTCAAAACTTTGAATTCTACTATGGCGTTTTCTAACCATAATTGGAAAAGTGAGGTTACTTTGGCTTTTTGCCAGTTGACACATATACATTGCTTCATTCCATTATTCAAAATGCATCTCCATTAAGGGCCATAAATGCATTGAACAAATGGACCTTGAAAAAGAACCAAGGCTGTCGATTACTTCACCTTTTCGGCCAATACCGGAATTTCCCCACCATAAAGGTGACAACATAAAGTTGACAGCCCAACCATAAAGTTCGCTTATGGAAGCAATATTCTTGAGTACGGCATAAAACACCAATCAAATAAATATATAAATAAGAACTTAAACTGATATAAATATTTATTTTTACCCCTAGATAGACTGCTGAAAACTCTTTTTTATTTTTTTAAACTCTTAATCTGGAATTAAATACTTAAATTCTTAAATTGACCCTAAAGACCATAATGCCAGTCGCCTATTACAATTACGTCACATCCGTTCTTTCCATTTACCTACAGGAGAAATTTTCGATATCCTGATTTAAATACAGCAATCTTCTATTCGTTGTCAAGAGAGTGTCGTCGACCGATTTTTGTGAACAAGAATTCGTGAACAGTGGACGGGATGGGGAAGAGATTAAGAAATTCCCTGCCCAAGGCTCGGTGTGAAACCTCATTGCATGTGTCCTACTCGATTGAATGCAAATTTGCACATGATAGGTATACCACTGTTAGACAAATTGTGAGCGACTTCAGCAGAAGTTATTGTTGATGTGTCAAATTAAATTGCTATTTCATAGAAATATGTGGGAGTGCATTTTCGCCATGCCCAATATACTGCGCAGTATTGGCACACAAATAGTTTTTACAGTGTTGTTACTGACAGACACTCGGCTTTAACCAATTTAATAGGGTCCTTTGCGTATGTAGCACGTGTGCATGCATTGAATACCACCCGTAGTACAGTGAAGTGACGTGCAGAATAAAAGGTAACAAGGAATGCTATCGTTTGCAATCAGCCAGCCAACCAATCACGCAATCAATCAATTAACCAATCAATCTATCCCTAGGTCAGTGTAACACCCACACGCCCCCTTGCTCGTTAACATGTCGGTGTGGAACCTCCTCTGATGTCTGTCTGCCTGTGCATGTGATGGGTTGTGGGAGTCTGGGATGTCGGCCCGGGTGGAGCGGTCCCACGTGTCAGAAACGTGAGTAGGTATCTGCTATATAGACCTCAAGAAAATACCAGATACACTGTTTGGAAGGTAATGGTGTGCTTGGTTCAGGTCCACTGCACATCTCACGTAAAGTATGAAAAAACCTGTACACAGGCTTGTAGTGTGACTTGAATCCCCGAGTTCTGCATGGCGTATTCACAGGCAAACACCATTAAAGACTGACGACAAAAATAGTTTGATTTTTTTTTTACAATTGTTTCAACTAAGAAATATGCATTTGAAACTTTGGAATCTACGATGGCCTTGTCTGACCGTATTCGGACCAGTGACGTCACATTATGTTTTACCACTTATCTCGCATAAAACGCTTGATATCATCGTCCTAAATGCATATACGTATAGACCTATGAATGTATTGGCTGAATGAACCATTTCGCGAAAGAAATATGTATGTCACTTACACCGTCTGGGGCACAACAGATCACCACAGAATCTGATGTTTTAAAACTATTTTAATCGGTTGAAAACATTCTAAATTATTATTTTAATCACACTGTTTTCCTGGACAGTGTTCAATTTCTTTATTTTCATATCAACATTCGGACGGTTGTTGGTTAAACCTGCACTAAACTCCGGTTTTATCTCACCGCACGCGTATAAACGAAATACTGTTTAGAGCGGCGTAAATCACCAACCAAAGGATAGTAGTTTAGTAGTATTTTAGTATTTATTTATTTATTTGATTGGTGTTTTACGCCGTACTCAAGAATATTTCACTTATACGACGGCGCCCAGCATTATGGTGGGAGGAAACCGGGCACAGCCCGGGGGAAACCCACGACCATCCGCAGGTTGCTGGCAGACCTTCACACTTACGGCCGGAGAGGAAGACAGCATGAGCTGGACTTGAACTCACAGCGACCGCATTGTTGAGAGACTCCTGGGTCATTACGCTGCGCTAGCGCGCTAACCGACTGAGCCACGGAGGCCCCTCATTATTTTAGTATGTCTAACCACAAAATATATAGGGCCAGATGCCTTAGTTCCACACCTCCCTTTTTCGTGTTTTGGGTGTTTACTCTATAACTAGTTTTATCTTCTACAGAAAATATTGTGTACAAAGCAACAAAAGTGGACTCAAGTAGTGAATTATCAGTGTCTAACAGTGACAACCTGGCCTTTGACGGGGATCTAACCTCTGTATTTCGTTCTGCAATCGAGGCTAACCCGTCCGTGACAGTAACAGCAACGAGCTCCAGACATCCCATTCACACCATCCAGATATACAATGGAGGTATGTGCGCTTACATTATGTAGCCTTTATATCTATCTAAATATATATATATATATATATATATATATATTATAGGAAACAAAATCGTTTTTCAGGTGATTTGAAATTCACTCTGGGTATGAAATTTTAACCCTCACTACCATTTTGACCTTTCTCTGTGTATCATGTAGGAAACCATTCTTGAGTGTCGGTATATACATGTATAAAACTGAGTCAAGAAACATCATACCTTGTCCAGCGCACACAAACACTAATGTATACACTAAGAAAAATGAATCTGTTAGAAAGTTTGTTGTCTGAGTGATGCTACAATATATTCTTATATAATGTTGTAGACTATATCCTGCTAGTCTTATCCAATTAATAGGATATTTATGTTATATTTAGCAGAACAATACGCTGCGAAAACAGAATGCATTCTAGCATCACCCAGACAACAGACTTTCTGTTGAAGCTAACAGATTAATTTCTGAGCGTAATGGTTGGATGTCACAAGGAGTCGTCCCACTTTACCTCACACAGTGGGTCTCCGTGGTTCAGTTGGTTAACTCGCTAGCGCAGAGTACTGACCCGGGAGCCTCTCACCAATGCGGTCTCTGTGAGTTCGAGTCCAGTTCATCCTGGCTTCCTCTCCTGCCGTACGTGGAAAGGTCTACCATTAACCTGCGGATGGTGGTGGGTTTCCACCGAGTCCTGGCCAATTTCCTCCCACCATAATGCTAACGCAGGAATATGCGCACAAATAATTAATCTGTTAATTGTAACAGAATGTCCGTTGTCTGAGAGTTGCTAGAAGGTATTCTGTGATTACAACATAAAATTCGGCCATATTCAACGAAATATCCTGTTACTCTGATAGATTCATTATTAATTACTATTTATTTGATTGGTGTTTTTATGCCTTACTCAAGAATATTTCACTTATACTACTGCAGCCATCTTTATGGTGTGAGGAAACCGGGCAGACCCAGAGGAAAACCTACGACCATCCGCAGGTTGCAGACAGACTTTCTCACGGGAGATTGTTTAATGCTGAATTATTAGAATATGTCTGTTTTATTTAACAGAACAATCTGCTGCAATAGCAGAATACATTCTGGCAACGCTCAGACAAGACTTCCTGTTAAAATCTTGAATGATTTTTTGAGTGTTGTGGCAGTGAGTCATAAGGACTCGTCATGCATGGGCGCTAGCGTCTGAATGAAAAAAAAAAACTCGCCATACTCATTACTGCGCAGTAATTCAACAACCACTGTCTTGTTTGCTCACACAGCATCAGCCTTTGTACAACCCGAATTTGAGTGGAGCTCTATTAGTCTACATAAAGGTACTCAAAAGCGGTAGAGACTAGCGAAATATCAAGAGCTTTCGCTGATAGTAGCTTTCAGCTTCGTCTGGTGTAGTCAAATGGAATGTCTTTTCAAAAAATATATAGGCAGATAGGCAGGACAGAACAGTGTTATTGGTTGGAGTGGAAGCTTTTATCAGAGCACTTGTGAATAGAGCAACTAGAAGCTTTCACTACGCTCTTGGAGCATTTTATGGGAAAGTTGCTCAACAACTTTCATTGTGATCGATGGTTAATGCAACAGACGCGCGAAATGGAGAGCTGAATATCTTTTTTACACGCGCCTTTTTTGCCAAAAATCTCTGGTATAAGCTATTTAAATTTGATCGTTTTGCAGCTACAGACCTCAATGACCTATCCGGTTTCGAGATCTACGTCAGCGCGTCGTCTGATTTCATTAACTCCAAACTGTGCTACAGAGATACCACGGCTATAGGAAAATCGGAGTACGTCATTAACTGTACACAGCCTTTGACTGGTCTTTACATCAAACTGCTCGTTCCCAAGACCACGAGCCTTGCCATCCGCGAAATGGAAGTATACGGTGAGTATGACTCAATTATTTGAAATTAAACCTGCACGATCGACATACAGTTACACTGTGTCTTTGAGACTTTCTGAGAAAGCTCTGCAGAGTTGCGTGGTGACCTGTGCCACATCTGATTAATCTTCAAATTCCGAGCTACTCATCTGTTGTAGGTTAACAGAAGGATGCTTTCAAATCCCAGTTTATTTTTGTCATTTGAAAATGTGTGCATGTATATCAGAGGTCAATAATTGTATTGCCTTGCCTCAGTTCGACAGGGGAGATAACTGGCTGAAATGTTTATGACTGGGGTGATTTCATGTGTATTATCACTTTATTTGTCCTTTTCTTTTGTAATTTTCTGTGACTGAGTCACTTAAATAGATCACAATTGTCATTTTGATAAAACAGTATGTGGAGAATACTGGTTCGGAAGCGAGTGTGATCGTCTGTGTAACTGTCAGTCTGCTTCCACAAGGTGTAACGGGGTAACAGGGGCGTGCCCGTACGGATGCCCGGATGGACGCAACGGAACTGACTGTTATTCAGGTATTGGTCTATCTTTCTTTAAAAATGAATATTGGGTGCCTTCGTGGTCAAGAGATTAGCGTGCTAGCACAGCACAATGGCCTTGGGGCCTCTCACCAATGCGATCCCTGTGCACGCTGGCTTACTCACATGTCGTATGTTGGAAGGTCTGACAGCAACCAGCGGATGGTCGTGGGGATGAAGCCTACTCCAGACCGTTTCCCTTCAACCAGATGAAGACCACCATCACATAAAATGAAATATTAGAGAATTAGATAATTAATCAAATTGTCAAAATGTCATCTCTTCTATTTGGTTTTATACGCAATGTTAACTCAACGTGACAAGGGTACATTTTTCATTTTTCAATTTGAGACGTGGTCGATATTGCAGTAGTGGGATAAGAAAGATTGCTTCTTGGCGCGGAATCCGAATCTTCTGAAACATAAAGACATTGGAATTTCTGTTTTCGGAGCCTACGGTACAGAAAAATACTTTTTTGTTACTGTTTTTCAATGTTTTGCTTTTTTTCTTTCTTTATTTTTCTTTGCTTTTTCCATTGTCAGAATGTTTAGCTGGTAGATTTGGTCGACAATGCCAGAGTATCTGTCACTGTAAAAACACTGCATCGTGTGACAAAGTGGACGGGACTTGTGACGACCAGGGTTGTGCTGTCGGGTTCAAGGGAGACAACTGTCAGCGAGGTAGACTATTTCTACATTGTTATATGGTCACAGTCCACAATTAATTTCCCATGTAGATACAAGTTAACGTTTGACCTCACATCACTGTCCCTAAATCTGCGAACCCCAAACGCTCCCGTCCGGCTGACCATCGTCCTCTCTGACAACTTCAGTCAAGTTCCTAACCGGAACAGAATTGACAAACAGCTGATAGCGGTCAGTCCCACCCAGACAGAAGAGATGAACTAGAATTTTCCCCGGCTTTTTCCTAGTGTGAATAAGATAAAAAAAAACCAAAGAAAGAAAGAAATAGGACACTCTCTGGCTACAGAACCAGTACACCCTCTGGCTACAAAACCAGTTTTTCCATGACAGCTCAGTAGACAATGACAAATTATTTACTACATGTTGTCACGAAAACGGGTAGACATTCGCTGTCGCAGACGATGTCAGACAAACTACACAGACAAACTATATTTAAATATACAACACTTCGACGCAATTGAGGGATGTCACCTTGTTAGTGTCCCTTGGACCCTTGAACATTAAGAAAACTGTATTATTCTCACTGGAAAATGAAAAAAAGAGACTTTCACATTGTTTTAATCCCATGAAATTTTCTTTTTTTATATAACTTTCCATGACTTTTTTCTAGCCTGCAGTTCCGGAGAGTTTGGAGAGGGCTGTGAAGGAAAGTGTCACTGTTACCCGGTCAACAATTGTGACAAGGAGACTGGACAGTGTGCGGGGGATTGCCAAGCCGGATTCAAGGGAGACAATTGTCAGGAAGGTACAGAGATTTAATTCACCTTTGAGAGGGTAAACTAGTGCCACAGCTCAGATCTGAAACTGAAAATTTGCTGGCTGTACCTCTTCCGAGAATTGAAATGTTTAAGCGTACCCTTCCATGTTCTACATCTATGTTGTACTACACGCTGGACAGAACCGTGAGGAATACTAACCCCGTACATTATACTAGGCGGAGGTGTGCTGAAAATATGTCCAGAAAATTAGATCATTCGTTACAATTCACCACAACGCTGTTTTGCACCTGTGCTAGCGAGACCATACAGGAAATAGGAAAAGGGCGATGTCCCACTCGTTTGGACTTTGCGACATGCATATCACCGCAGGATACACACTGGGGGCAGGAAGAATTGGTAAAGGCACTCATAAGGCTCCCCTGGGGCTCCAAGAACAATGAGAAGGAGAGAGTGAGCAAACTTCCGTCCATGCAAAAATAGGGTTTGAGTGAGTGCTTGGGGTTTAACATCGTACTTAACAATTTTTCACTCATATGACGACGAAGGAATCCCAAGTGTGCATGTAATGTACCTCCTTGTTGCAGGACGGATTTCCACCGCTCTTCCATCTAGTGCTGTTTCACTGAGACGCCTTACCGAAGGCAAGTAAGCCGCTTCGCCCGAGCCATTATACTGATACGGGTCAACAAGTCGATGCACTTTCCCTTTCATGCTGAACGTCAAGGGAGCAAGTTACAACTTCCTCTTTTTAAGGTTTCTTTTTTAAGGTATGACTCAACCCAGGATTGACCCTGGATCTACCACTCCCGAAACGAACTCTCTACCAACTATGGGGTTTGTACTCGCACCTCATAGCGATTGAACATCTAGGGTCTTTTACATCTCGGTCACAACCTGCTCAATAGCCAGTTGTAAACATAAGATATCATCTGAGATTTTGTAACCCTGTTTCACATATTGTCTACAAGTACATGTCAGTATTTTAAAGAAAGGGCTATTGATTTATTACTGCTAGTATGAAGACCTCATTTTTCTTTTGCTGTTCAAGATTGCGAGGTCGGAAAATATGGGAGGAACTGCGCAGGAGATTGTCACTGCAAAAACCTGACCTCGTGTAACAAAGAGCACGGAAGATGTGATGCACTGGGCTGTGAAGCAGGGTACACAGGATCATATTGTAACAGAGGTACGTCACTATCTGTCAAGTGGTGTTGGAGGTGGGTGGAGGGGGGAGGGCAGAAGTGGAAGTTCACACACTAGACTTCAGAGAACGATACCTGTTTTGTCATGGCTCACAATGGTTCTGGCAAATACCGGACAATGCGGGAGAATGATCGTTGTATTTATTACCCATAGATTTATGAGACATTGCTCATGTTTGGTCCAGATATTTACTATCGAAGCTTTCGCTGTTTTTTAATACTAGAATTACAGTTTAATTCTTAAAAAAAAATTTAAAAATGGTTATATTGAGCTGTACCACGCAGTAACTGAGCTGTACCAAGCTGTTTCTGAGCTGTACCAAGCTGTTTCTGAGCTGTACCAAGCTGTTTCTGAGCTGTACCAAGCTGTATTCAATTGGGACTACAAGGAAAGGCCAAGCATGGTACCAACCTGTCAAAGTTTGCGTGTCTACTACTTGACAAAGGTGAGGCAAGAAGAGATTAATTATCAACATTTTTAACCTTGACGATCCAGAAATAGTGCGAGTTATCACCCAATCGTGTGCACCATTAGGATTATTGGTGTGAATGTCTGAAAATCTTGTTTACACCAGAATGTTCGACTGGCCGGTTCGGAGAGAAATGTCAGTACATATGTCACTGTAAGCACGCCATCTCGTGTAACCATGTCAACGGAACATGTGACGAAGGCCGCTGCGCTGCTGGATACAAGGGAGATAATTGTCAAGAAGGTGAGGTTCTCTGTCATGTCTATGAATGTGGCTGGGTGGATATAAACGTACACTACGTGTAAAAAGTGTTGTTCTTTTTGGGGGTTTTTTTCTAATATGACTACGAATGTTGGCCTGGCGAAAAATAGGGAGCACTGGCCCGGATTCTGACAATGACCAAAGTGTCTATCCAAGTTAAGCACAAAGATATAAAAGTTGGGCAAAATGTAATTGTGGGTATCATTACATTGTAAGTACGCTCAATCCCGAGTAGGATATGTTACAAGGCGGTGAATGAGAAACCGCAATGAATCACAATCCATCACCTTGTTTTCTTATCTTCATATCCTTTATCCTTCAATCACTTTTATGGCCTTCGTGGCCTAGTGGTTAACGTTCCGGCGCAGCACGACAGCCCAGGGGCCTGTTACCGTTGGGATTGTTGTGAGTTCATGTCCAGTTGATGCTGGCTTCCTCTCCGACGGTTTGTCATTGATCTGGGGATGGGATTCCTGACGGCAGTGCCCAGTTTCCTCCCATCGTAATGATGTCAGCCATTGTATAAGTGAATTGTTCGTGATTACAGTGTAAAACACGAATCAGATAAATCGATGAATCAATCAATAATCGTTTTTAACTTTACAGTTTCAGGATCCACAATAAATGTTCATACCCCAGAGCCGAATAAAAACGGTACGTGTACTTAGTAATATAAATTACACTTTAAAACTTGACTGTAAATTTACAGCAAAATAACTTAGTACTATGTGTTATACTTTGAAACTTGACTAATTTTACAGCAAAATAACTTAGTGATATGTGTTCCACTTTAATACTTGACTGTAACTTCACAGTTAAATACAGGCAACAAATGTTATTTATCCTAAATTCTACAATACATGCTTTACAGTGCAAATCTACTTCAGGACGAATAGAAGGTCACTAATTTGGGCCAAATCTCCCCAAAACAAAGGTAACGTGACGACTGTACCAAAATAATGATCTCTCATGCTGTCATTTCGTGGATATGGACTGTGAAACATTTAATTCGCATCAAGAGAACGACGGAAATATGAACTAGGATCAGACGTATTCTGATCTACACTGTAATACACATTGAAATAATTTGGGGAAAGCCTTTAGAGGGAACAAAGTTATAAAAACAGTTTTCTTTTGAGGAGAAGCCAATACAGAGTAACTTTTTTGCAAACTCTTGAATAATCTGAACAGCTATCTTAGGGAAATGTATAATGGATTTACTGTAGCTTTTATCTTGGGCCTCTCCGCACTTCTAACCAGTTTGTGGCTCTTTTATTTGTTTCCGCCTTTAGTCACTGGTGCCGTTGATTCGTGTGATTGTTTTATTTTTCGTAATGCCCAGTTTGTCTAAACATGTGTAATAAATGGTGTATAATGGACTTAAGCAGCGCTTGTTATTCCTATTTCCTTAAAACTTCAGACCATACTGTAGAGACTTGTATTTCGTGCTTTCTGATGTGTTCTGTCAGAGGAAATACACCAACAAGTATGGAGATAGATGGCTTAAATACAGTAACAAGTATAAAGATTAAAGGCTTAAATACAACAGCACGTATAGATACAGATTTATTTATTTATTTATTTGATTGGTGTTTTATGCCGTACTCAAGAATATTTCACTTATGCGACGGCGGCCAGCATTATGGTGGGAGGAAACCGGTCATAGCCAAAGGGAAACCCACAACCATCCACATGTTGTTGGAAAGCCTTCCCCTTTACGGCCGGGGAGGAAGCCAGCATGAGCTGGACTTGAAGTCACAGCGATCGCATTGGCGAGAGGACTCTGGGTTATCACGCTGCGTTAGCGCGGTAATCAACTGAGCCACGGAGGCCCCTATAGATATATAAGGCTTAAATACAACAACAGGCATAGAGATAGATAATAAATTATCGTTGCCTTTCACACTACATATACTTTTCCTTCTTTTTTCATGCAGAACAGACCGGCATATTTCCCACCTCAAAGACCCCGCAATCTTGTATATTACTATTGTATAATTAAGGTACATAACCGTTACCATTGTTACATGTCTAAAATTTGTATCTGTCAGTATAACAGACAAAATCGGGTCGTCCGGCTGTATTATTTGCCTCTTTGGCGAATGCTGTGGTTTATCTGTAGCGGAATGACCAATCAAAAGCCTTGTATTGTTTTTTTTTTCATTCTAGAGACGGCTAGTATCAAAGGGAGGCCTGAATCAAACAAAGCTTCATCCACTGGTCTTCTGGCGGGAGTGTGTGTGCTGGCGGGGATTTCCCTCGTGCTGATGATCTATGCTGTTATCTCCACTGTCAAGGGACGGCGCTGGTACATAAGATTTCAACAAGAGATCAAGTCACATTATGATTCCGCCCAGGTAAGTCTGAATCTTAACGTTCAGCTCATGCATATGTATGTTGATATACACAAACAATGATCTCATTATCGGGAGACAACAAATGTTATGTTAGTGTAAGGAACAGAAAATGTTATGTGAGTGTAAAGAGCAGCAACTGCTATGTGAGTGTAAGGAGCAACACATGTTGTGTGAGTGTAAGGAGCAACAAATGTTTTCTGAGGATAAGAGCAACGAATGTTATGTGAGTGCAAGGAACAGTAAATGTTATATAAGTGTAAGAAGCAACACATATTATGTGAGTGTAAGGAGCAACAAATCCTATGTGAGTGTAAGGAGCAACACATGTTGTGTGAGTGTAAGGAGCAACAAATCCTATGTGAGTGTAAGGAGCAGCAACAAATGATACGTGAGTTTAAGAAGCGACAGATGTTATATTAGTGCAAGGAGCAACAAATGTTATTTGAGTGTAAGGAGCAACAAATGTTTTCTGAGGATAAGAGCAACGAATGTTATGTGAGTGTAAGGAACAGTAAATGTTATATAAGTGTAAGTAGCAACACATATTATGTGAGTGTAAGGAGCAGCAACTGTAATGTGAGTGTAAGGAGCAACACATGTTGTGTGAGTGTAAGGAGCAACAAATCCTATGTGAGTGTAAGGAGCAGCAACAAATGTTACGTGAGTATAAGAAGCGTCAGATGTTATATTAGTGCAAGGAGCAACAAATGTTATGTGAGTGTAAGGAGCACCAACTGTTGTGTGAGTGTAAGGAGCAGCAAATGTTATGTGAGTGTAAGGAGCAGCAACTGTTATTAGAGTGTAAGGAAGATTACATTCACATTACATGTGTGCACCATCTCCACATTTGTCTAATGTTCCTTACTCTCACATAACAGTTGCTGCTCCTTACACTCACATAACACCTGTTGCTGGTACCTACACTCACAAAACAGTTGTTGCTTCTTACACTCACATAACATTTGTTGCTCAGTATGTGAGTGTAAGGAGCAACAAATGTTATGTGAGAGTAAGAAGCAACACATGTTGTGTGAGTGTAAAGAGCAACACATGTTTTGTGAGTATAAGTAGCAACAAATGTTATCTGAGTGAAAGAAACAGTGAATGTTATGTGAGTGTAACGAGCGGCAATTGTTATGTGAGTGTTAGGAGAAACAAATGCTATGTGAGTGGAAGGAGCAGCAACTGTTATGTGTGTATAAGTAGGAGCAACTGTTATGCGAGTGTAAGGACCAGCAACAGATATTATGTGAGTGTAAGGAGCAACAAATGTTATCTGAGTGTAAGGAGCAGCAAATGTTATCTGAGTGTAAGGAACAGTAAATGTTATGTGAGTATAAGGAGCAACACCTGTTATGTG
The DNA here is from genome assembly GCF_032854445.1 of Liolophura sinensis. Taxonomy (NCBI): domain Eukaryota; kingdom Metazoa; phylum Mollusca; class Polyplacophora; order Chitonida; family Chitonidae; genus Liolophura; species Liolophura sinensis. Next base: position 17,974,484 of record NC_088296.1, read on the forward strand.
AGTGTAAGGAGCAGTAAATGTTATGTGAGTGTAAGGAACAGTAAATGTTATGTGAATGTAAGGAGCAGCAACATTTATGTGAGTATAAGGAGCAACAAATGCTATGTGAGTGGAAGGAGCAGCAACTGTCATGTGAGTGTAAGGATCAGTAACTGTTATGTGAGTGTAGGGAGCAACAAATGTAATGGGAGTGTAAGAAGCAACAACTGTTTTGTGAGTGTAGGTACCAGCAACAGATGTTATGTGAGTGTAAGGAGCAGCAACTGTTATGTGAGTGTAAGGAACACTATTTTTTCTGAGGAACAACAAATGTTATGTGAGTGTTAGGAACACCACATGCTATATGCGTGTAAAGAAAGTAAATGTTATCGGAGCGTAGATTAGACAAATGTGGAGATGGTACACACATCTATTTTGAGTGTAGGATATACAAAGGCGATTTGAGCGTAAGATAGACAAATGTGACCTCAGCGTGGGATAGACAAATGTGACGTCTGCGTGTTGTTAGACAAATGCAGTGTAAGTATAAGATAGACAAGTGTAACGTGAGCGTAGATTTTACCAATGTAACGTGAGTGTAGGATAGACAAGTGTAACGTGAGCGTACAATATACAAGTGTAACGTGAGTGTAGGACAGACAAATGTAACGTGAGAGTACAATAGACATGTGTAACGTGAGCGTACGATAGACAAGTTTAACGTGAGTGGTAGAATAGACAAATGTAACGTGAGCGTAAGTTAGACAAATGTAACGTGAGTGTCGGGTAAACAAGTGTGACGTAAGCGTACGATAGACAAGTGTAACGTGAGTGTACGATAAACAAATGTAACATGAGTGAAGGATAGACAAGTGTAACGTGAGTGTAGGATAGACAAGTGTAACGTGAGCGTACGATAGACAAGTGTAACGTGAGCGTAGGTTAGACAAATGTAACATGAGTTTAGGATAGACAAATGTAACGTGAGCGTAGGATAGACAAAAGTGAAACGTCAGCGTACGATAGACAAGTGTAACGTGAGTGTAGGATAGACGAATGTATTGTGAGTGTAGGATAGACAAATGTAACGTCTGTGTAGGAGAGACCAATGCAGCGTGAGTGTAGGATAGACAAATGTAACGTGAGTGTTGGGTAGACAAGTGTAACGTGAGCGTGGGATAGACAAGTGTAACGTGAGTGTAGGATAGACAAATATAACGTGAGCGTAGAATAAACAAGTGTAACGTGAGCGTAAGTTAGATAAATGTGACGTGAGTGAAAGAGTGACAAATGTAAAGTGAGCGTAGGATAGACAAATGTAACGTCTGTGTAGGATAGACAAGTGTAACGTCTGTGTAGGATAGACAATTGTAACGTCTGTGTAGAATAAACAAATGTAACGTCTGTGTAGGATAGACAAATGTAACGTCTGTGTAGGATAGACAAATGTAACCTTGAGTGTGGGATAGACAAGTGTGACGTTAGCATTCAGCTGGGAATTGAACAAATCTGGTTTTTCACAGAAATGAAAGATGTCAAGATTAAGTTATCCTCACGTGTCACAGATTTATAAGATTTGTCTTTTTTCTCCAGGTGCCACGAAGAGAAAGAAGCTCAGAGATCTACGAAAATACGAAATAGGATCAGGCGAATTTGATGACTGATCTGAACCGGCGCCTAGGGTCTGCACTAAAGTGTACATTTAGTAATTTGGGGAAAGCCGGCCAAGGTGATGAAATTCTAACATAATTACAGTTTCCTGCGAACAAGCCATTCCTGAGAAATGTTTGCTCGAAAATCTTTGATTAACCAGAGTATTTATCTTACGGAAATATATTATTGAGATACGAAAGCTTTTATCTCGGGTTTCTGCACACTTATATATAACCAAAGGTTTGACTATTTCGTTTGTCACCCATTTGTTTTTTCATTCTCAAGAAAACATATACACAGCTTTAACCACGTAAGAAAATGAACTCGTCCTACGACCTGTCTTACGAAGTTTTGGCAAACTACGCTTAGCATAATTTCCATGACAACGTACAGTGAAGACAGCGTTTCCGCAGGTCAGTTTTGTAGAAAATATAAAGAAGGTAACATAAATACAACTTAAAGTAAAGAAGTCTTATTATCTTTCTATATTCTGTCTATCCTGGTCGTGCGACAATCCAGAAATCATGTATCAGTTGCCAAAATATAATTGGATATCACGGCTTCAATATTCGGAGTTGCATTTCCTTCCATCTTATACAGGTAAGAAACACGTGGCCATGCAAAATGGGCTTTACATCCATGAGTGCGTTTTCAAAGCTGACGAAACTGTGCGTCAAACGCATTTACCATGGTGATGTATACAATGGTGTAGTAAACGTTGTCATGGAAGTTACGCCAGGTAAAAAAATTACGACAGATTTGTAAAACGGTATGCTGTACAAATTTCAAGAGACAGGTGCTGCCTAACTGTTTAAACAGTGACCGTTTGGCAGTCAGTCAGTGTTGTTCGTATATGTGGGGAAAATACAGACGTGATGAAAGTGTTTGTCACTCAGTTTTATTGTGTGAAATTTAATGTTTTGTCAGTGTGGTAACTAGATTGTGAAATGCGCCTTTACATCTTATGCTATCTTGTACCTGCTTATCTGTATATAAATATGTATAATTATATTTACATGAAGTTATAAAAGAACGCTTTACTACGGATATTCTTTATCTAATAAATAAAGTATAACCAGAAATTGTTTGTCCTGCTTTCTGACTAGCCTCAAAACTGGAGCCAGGATGAAATCTTAACAAAAAAGTCTTGTTCTAATACAAAGCCAATTTGTCTACAGTTTATTTAACTGTTCACAAACTTTTGAAGAACTGTGCCCAGTACTTTTGGGTCTTTCCCGTAAATCTGTGTAGCTAACCGTCCGCAGACGCCAGAGCAAATTTCACATGATTGAAAGCGGGTGTTTCCCTCTGTGAAATTATTACTATTTTGGAATCCCTTCCTAGGCTGTTTCGTTACATCGATTTTGAGTTACTGGATGACAAAATCTATTTGACGGCAGAGATCATCCAGATCCCGTTTCTTCGTCCGCTATTTTACTGATTTTTCTTTCATACTGTACCTGGGGAAGTGTGGTGGATTTCAACGGTCTCTGCTATTTTTTATTTGCTCATAAACAGTATCATTCAATATTCCTTGTGAGTGGATGACAGTGAGAGGCCCATACGCTTGTGGTGCTGTTTATAAGCACATCGCACGTGAAGAGGTGCATCAGTAACTTGCCAAAAATTGACGGTATTCTCCGCGCAATCCGGATCCTTTCACTAAAAAACACATTATTCAACATCGTGTTAAAGAATCAATGAAATGGAAAGTAAATCCATTTATATGGCAACTATGTAGTAATTTAAATGTCAGTGGTTTACACTGGGCACTCCGGATTTATCTACCAATGAAACTGATAAAGCGCAGAAGAGAAAACGGGGCTATCTTCAATTGCAAATACATGACATTCGCACTTCAGGATGCGCGCAGCTACACTCACCACAGCAGAGCATTTGTGATCAAGTTAGCACACCGTCACTAATAGTGGCTTTTGAAGTTTGAGTTTGCAGCTGATTTGCACTGCCAATAAAATGACAACATTTCAAAGTAACACTTTCTATTTGGCATTTTCTGTTTCTCCATTGTGTTTACGTTAAGTATCTGCGAATTGGGACACGATTTCCAATGCAGAATTTCAATAAAACAGATAATTAATGTGATAAGCTAGGTTAAAACATAGGCTGTTGAGTGAAAATTAGCACCCAACTCCCGTGTAATGCAAGTTATCACGACATTTCGTGCTGAAAACGTCATATGAGATAGGACATATCGATGTTGATATATAAGCCACAGAGATCATTTCACGGCGTTCCAGTGCCATTCAGAGGTACATGTAGATGTAGAGGTGCATGATTTTCGGTTGAATACACTAACTCATAAAACAAAAATTATTATTGAATTATTGGTACCTACTGAAATAACTGATATTGTTATTCATAGGGGCAAAGGACGCAGTAGTCTAATGGGATACTAGATTTGCTTCCCTCTGTACAACACCGGAGAAGACGACGAATCCGTTCTCATCATAGTCAGCAGTGTATCCACTCAAGGTGGCATCAGGGGTAAAAATTGTCCATTGTCGTCACTGTGTATTTGTATCACAATACACATGAGGATGATTTTCTAACTAACTCTGTGTACGGATGTAGTACACACGGGGAGAAGTTGCGGGAATAATGTTTTCCCGCTAAGCCTTTAAGATCAACGCTTTAGTTATTTCCGAAAATATCCGTCGATTGGTGGACAAACTCCTTAGAACATATCTCACGCATGCAAATTTAAATTTAAAAATGGCATCATTGTCTTTATCATAAATCTTTAAAGTTACACTATTGCGTCACCCTAGGCTGTTCCTACTACATGGTGTTGTTGATGTAAGGGTTGAAGCGTAACAAGACCAATGACATTGATAACAGGTACACGTACACGTTTTATTTCTGACACAATATGTCTATTTATCTGAGTTTGGATGTAGTCGTCAAATGTATAGGCGTGACAGAAGCATAGTTGTCATTTCTACAATCGTAGTGTTGCTTATATGCCCTAACCAAAAATTACAGTGGCTACTGGGTATGATTTTATAGGCTAGACTACAGGGTATGATTTTACAGGCTCGGCTGCTGGGTATGATTTTAAATGCTCGGCTACAGGGTATGATTTTACAGGCTGGGCTACTGGGTATTATTTTACAGGCTTGGCTACTGGGAATGATTTTACAGGCCCGGATACAGGGTATGATTTTACAAGCTCGGCTACTGGGAATGATTTTACAGGCTTGGCTACTGGGAATGATTTTACAGGCCCGGATACAGGGTATGATTTTACAAGCTCGGCTACTGGGTATGATTTTACAGGCTTGGCTACTGGGTATGATTTTACAGGCTCCAGCGGTAGAGCTCTGAGGCCGATTCCACAAAGCTCTTTTTGACCAGTCAAAATTTAAAAACTTTGTACGATGCTTAGTTTTTGGTGCTGAAAGTTGAAATCTGAACATATTTGTCTTAAGATAACACTGATGAGGGGTACAAAATTTTAATTTCTAAACCCCCCAAATAAGCTTTGAGATCGTACTTCAAATTTTGACTTAAGTCAGATATGGTTTTGTGGAACCGGACTCTGTAACAGCAGTGAAACATATAATTAACAAAATATTATGTAATACTGGTACTATCCTCCACCAACTAACCAAATATCATTTAACATTCTTTCCACCAATCACTAGTCTACTGTGTGTGTATAACCACGACAAATCAGCGGAGTAATTACCAAAGTGAATAGTCCAAAATATTACCATGAAAATACGAGCTTCCTTAGTTTACGTTTTCGGGATGGCTCATCAGACAGGTGATGGTCATGCATACCCACCATACATTTACCATAACACATTACCATGTTAATGTTACCGTCAATCCTAACATAGAGAAACAATCGCCTGTACCTACTTGTCACTGAGTACGGAATTCTCAATACTACCACGGGTGAAGTGAACGAAATTACACTTAATATCAACTATAAAATCACCAGTATGATACGTTACGTTATGTCGGCAAATAATACTCTAGTACGTAAAGGAAACAAATTTCTACACAAAAAATATACATCAAAGGGAACGTGCAATTAAAGTACAGGTCGTGGGTTTCCCCCGGGCTCTGCCCGGTTTCCTCCCACCATAATGCTGGCCGCCGTCGTATAAGTGAAATATTAGTATATTAGTAAGAATCAATAGTACATTGAGTACGGCGTAAAACACCAATCAAATAAACAAATAAATAAATCAATATCGATAACTTATTAACCAGTAAGTTACGCGGTTTTAATACTGCTTTCACTCAATCTACCAGACCATAACTTGTGTCTATAAACTCCAATGAAAACTGTTGGCTGCTCCTCTTTGCATGACTCCGTCCTAATTTCGTGCTTTGTATACTTTTTGAATCTTGTAGTGAGTATTGACCTGGGACGTCCATATTGCTTGATGGCTGATATACAAATATCCGTTTCGACACATATATTCCAAGATATTAAAGCGTGGAAATGTCCTACCACCCTGTTTGCATCTGTGCAACACTCCCCGCCCCTCCATCCCCGAGTTCTCCTTGTACATCACAACTGGTTTGCACTGACCATCTAAATGATGAATGGCTTTACAACCTAATTTCAGTCTATGTCCCGAGACTTTTGTATGTACATGAACATAGTGGGGCTCCATGGCCTAGGGCTTAGCGTGCCAGCGCTGCGCTGTTAGTTCAAATACAGTTCAGGCTGGCTTCATGTACGGTCGTCCGTTGAAAGATGTAACCAGCCTGTTCCAGAATGGTCGAGGATTTGCCCACCCCGCCTCACCCTCTGTCCGGTTTCTTAGAACCATAATACTGACCACATGTCGTATAAGAGACATACTCTGGAGTATGTCATAAAAACAAAAAAAGGAGTAAACATACATGAACATAAACATAGTTCCCGTTAACAAAGTTTACGTTTAAATGTCTTTACAGCCGACTTGAATGTGAATCCCATGACCTTCCCAGTGCATCATTTTTGGTTCACTCTGACAGTTCGTTATGAATCCTCTGATGCTTTTCCAACATATCTCGGCGCGTGAGTTCCATTACATATCCACCATTTGCATTTATACTCGATGACATTTTTACCAAAAGATAGCTTATTCAGTCAAACTAAGCCCTGGATGGTTTGCACAGTCTAACGTCAGCTGAGGATCACGTGTCTTCCACCAAAATGGTGGTCATATCTGTTCGTAGCAATTGATCGACACCATACAAGCAAAAGGTCAATAAATAAATAAATAAATAAAAAAAAAACAGATTATTCAGTTATGTATCAATCATAATTACCAAGCAGAAGAGAAGTTTTTAACAAACGTGTTTCATGTAATGGGGTGATTTCCAATGGACTGAACTGAAAGTTTTATAAAGGTAACATAGTAAGCCTGGTAAAGGAACAATAACTGTCATTCTATGTCTTATAGATATTTTAGATCAGGGAGCACAAAATGTCGTTCTCAGACAGTATGGTGGTTAATACTGGGTTTTCCTCCACTGTCTTATATTGCAGTAGTGGAATTATAGCTTACACGTCTGCAGAGTAGAAAAAAAAATTGTTACAATCAAAACCATCAGAAATGTTAAATATATCGGAAACCCAGACGATTATGCGGAATGATACAAAATCTTTAGCAATCGTCCGGAAGCTAGGTGGATTAAAAAAATTTTTGTCAAATTACGACAATCATTACATCGAATTTTGATTTGTTTTTCCAAAACAAGGCCTTTGATGTCGAGGTAATATTTTGAATATTTTAGACGCTGTAAAGTCAGCAAACAAAGTAAAAAAAAGAACAACCACTTTGAGATAAATCACGTCGTCAGGCTTGATGGATTTAACGGCAAAAAATTGGTATTAATGGTCTTGACAGCATTTGAAGTTAACTGAGCTTTCTCACATGTTATTACGCTGCATTACCCAGTAACTTCAAAACCGTATCTTTCTAGAACTGACTGTAGTTATACGATTAGAAATGATCTTTGTGTCATGATGATTATAATATGAAACCCTTACCTTTTGCAGACTACAATACGAAATATGGAATCTCAATGAACATGCATTTTAGGGTAGCTTTTGGAATTTCTCGGATTTGACTTCCGAGTAAATGCTAAATTTCAAGGTTCACAACTGAAGGCAACAAGTTCCTCTACTCAATCATGGTGAGACGAAAGCTCTGAAAAACTGTATGAATTGTTAATTGTTGAATATTTTTTATAAAACTGGTTCTAATTTTTTACGCCAAAACTTGTGTATGTCAATACAGTTGGTTGTCCAATATATATTACACGAGCCATGCTTATATACAAAAGCATAGTAGACTCTGCCCTACTGCCTTCAATCATAATGCTGGCCAGATTCACATCAGTGAAATACTCTTTAGCCCGATGTAAAACTCCAATCAAACAAGTAAGTAAGTATATACAGGTAGTGCCTCGAGGTGATTTTTATTGATTTCTGTTCTTTGCTCAAGACAGGTACTGAAGCCGCGCTTCGTGTGTTCTATAGCTTGGATGGCAAACGTTATACGCTTATATACCCTATATGAGCTTGTGTGGACATTACTTGTAAGTTTATTGCTAGCGCGTTTTCAAAAATATCCAATTTATTTATTTATGCCTTTGAAATGAGACGAAAACAGTTTGCCAGCTGCCAAAGGCCCCCAAAATGCTATCATTTTCTTATACAGGTTTAGAAGCAATGATCAGCTAGCTACACATGCAGTACAAGTTGGACGTAGGTGTTGAGAACCGCAAAACTTTTGATTTATATTGGGCAGTAAGATTCATGATGTTCTTGTGTAAATTTTTTTTATCCCTTTGAAGAGATTATTTTGAAAATCATTTGTCCTCTACTTGCTTACATGTATTATAGTCAATGCGTCCGCAAAACAAGAATAGATGTTACAGTTTCAAGCAGATTGTCATAACAAACATTTTAACACGAATGTGGCAGGGATAGATGATTTTCTTACACGATATATAATATTTAGCACGTGGTGAGAGCGCAGTGTTCTTTCACAAGGGTTAACATTCATGAGTTGTTTCGAGGTTCATCGTGAAGCTTGAATTTCCCATTTATAACATCAACGTGATTTTCGGGAAACCATATATCAGTAAAGTATAGATATTCTATAGGGACAAATTGTGGTCCTCTTTTGGTTGACACATGCCTGTTCTTGTATGAATACGACTATATGCAGAAGCTTTCAAAGATCAATCCTCACCATGCGCAATCTGTATCATTCTCTAAACGGTATATTGATATTAAAAAATATATTTAAAGGAAACCACAGACTGTCCAGATGGTAAATCTTACATGTATCTGGGTGGGTTTCCTCTCTCGAAGAGGTTAATTTCAATTTCAAGCCGTGTACATGCCTTGCCTTGCAGCATATGTTAGATTCTACGTGATATATGACGATTTCAACCAACGTCACAAGTACACAAGAGCACCACGGTTATTTCATCAAACGCCTTCATTCTAAAGGACCCTTTGCAACTAGATCGGAAATCAGGTCGATTGCCAACCTGCTTTCAGCGATTTCTTGGAAATGACACATACTAGCTATCCTAGTATGCTGTTAAAGCTGTTATGTTACAGGTTCCGGGTGTTAAAAAGGCCAAGCTAAAAGAATCGTTGATAAACATCAGCCTACTGTATGCCGTTAAAAGCATAGGATAATATCCTTTTCCGTCTAATGTTAATGTTTCAAACAAGTTTTGTCTTTAACAGACATTTATTACGAAGCTAAACTGATAAACAAGTGCTCGTTTTTCAGTGTAATTCTTGGGCACTAAAAAGTATGCATTTATAGGAATCGAACTAGGAAACTATCCATTTCAACTCAACGGTTCCAAAAAAAAAAACACGTTACCGCTGGACCACTTCATTCTTTCCAATTTATTAAAATATGATTGCATGAACCAACACGATAGTTCGATAAAGCTTACTATTCCCTAACTAGACACCAAATATGTGGAAATGAGTTTGGTTCATGTAGTCATATTTCTATTATGAAGGGAATTCCCGCATGAAAATGCCTTGATATAAGCAAAATCTGCTTTTGAATGCCGTTTTGTGTTTTGATAAAACAATAAGTATAAATGTCCTGTCAGAGTTGTAAGAGATCCTTTGGTAAGATAAACAATAAGTATATTTACTTCAGGCTGAACATGTTTTGGCTTAAACTGACGCCAAAATATTCCACGGTCTAACAAATAAACTCTCGTCCAAACATATAACACAATACCCGCTATTCAATTTGTAGAAAACAAGTGAACGTATATTTCACTTGGTTATTGTGACTGGTTATTTGGGGTGTTTCTTTGCCTCGTTCGAGAGGAAAGTTCGAGGCAGAGACTAGAAGTGAACACACATCTCGCATTTAGGATTTTCGATTTGCAATCCGCTATCTTTGTCCAAAAGATTCTAAAAGATTCTAAAAGATTCTAAACCTTGTTACATCTGTTACAATCTGTAGAGACCGACTGTGAGCACGGTGGATTAAAAAGATTTTATCTCCAAGCTACAAAGCTTTAGTTTATTTAAAATCTGAGATTACCTGTAATATTTGCAAAGAGTGGGAGTGTCCAGGTAACATAGTGCCTATCTCAGATACAGTTTACAGCTTAGATTAAAAAAAGCCAAATGTTGTTTGAAGATTTTTAGTCTGAAGGGTGCTGTCAACATTTAAAGTTGATAGAGACTTTCCGCGTCATCATAAGCTCCATTAACCCGAAAATTATGAAACATTTAAGACTGGCTGGTTCTAGAAATAATGGCAGGATTGGCGACATTCGAGGCACAATTTTTTTTAAAATATAACCAGCAATACGTAATGTCAATGTTTCCGTCCTATTTCGTGCTTTATATACTTTCTTAGTTCTTTGGTGGTTCGTATTAATCGTCGTATTGGGAATTGGCCTCGTAATTATTGACCTGGAACGTCCTTATTGATTCACTGCCGCAATACGCATGTATATTTCGACGCATAAATTATATAAACATAAAACTGTGAAAGCGATTTTAAAGTAAATGTCGGGGATAGTATCTTAAAAAGCACTGAGTGTATAAAGCCAAGGTTTTACTTAAAAAGTAAAAAAAAACCTTTACTGTCATGCATATTAATTACAGTAAATATAAAAAAATGACTATTTAGCAGCATCTGTGTTGTTCAGATCGTTGTTTATGTAAATGTCAGCATGGAATCTCAAAAAGTAGGGCATCTGTTGAGCTCAGGTTTTGCATACACGTAAAGACTCGAAGGGGATGGTCTGTTTATTATCAGAGAAAATTTGTTCACTATTTACTTTAGCTTCATATTAAAACTTCATATCTGATAAGAAGTGTTTTTATCTATGCCTGTAAATCAAAAATTTATGCACGTTCACTAAGTTAAAAATGTTACCCCTACTGATAAAGTGTTGGATATTTTTTTTTACGTTAGGGGCATTCTTATGGCTTAAATGAAATAGAGAACTTCAAAGGATTTCCAGACAAGGGTTTTTAAGATGAGCTTTATTGATTGATTGATTGATTGATTGAGGCTATTGTTTTAGGTTCATGTTCAGATTAGTGAGTAGTATTTAGGTTTTATTTGTTTTACTGAGGTTTAATTTCGAACCGGAACATTTGTTAGTTTACTATGACGGCCGATGTCACACTGCAGCCTACATTTTGAGAACAATCTATGTGTGTCATATTAAACTCAACAAACTAATGTATCAATATACTGTCCCTAAATGCATTTCTGCCAGCTCCTTTATAATGATCGTAATTAAGTTTATCCATTACTTTTTGGCGTTTTTAATAATACATCTGTATCTCATGTCTTCTCTTTGTACATCATCATTGAGTTACTGTGCCACTCTACCAGATCCTGACGTGTAAATGTCGTAACTCCCCACCCCCTCCCATCTGTACCCCACGAATTCTCTGTGAACATCGCCCTACCATATCCCGTGTAAATTTCCTCACTCCCATCACCCATTCGCACCCCAAGACTTTTCTCTTTACATCATCATTGATTTGCTGTGACCCCCTACCATACTCTGATGTGTAAATATCCTTACTCCCCTCTCCCATGTATCACATGAATATCCCCTGAACATCCCCCTGCCATATCCCCCACTAACATCTGTACCCCATGACTTCTCTCTGTACATTATCCCTAATTTGCTGTGACCCTCTACCATACTCTGATGTGTAAATATCCTCACTCCCCTCTCCCATGTATCACATGAATATCCCCTGAACATCCCCCTGCCATATCCCCCACTAACATCTGTACCCCATGACTTCTCTCTGTACATTATCCCTAATTTGCTGTGACCCTCTGACATATCCTGATGTGTAAATGTCCTCACTCCCCTCTCCCATGTACCACATGAATATCCCCTGAACATCCCCCTGTCATATCCCCCACTAACATCTGTACCCCATGACTTCTCTCTGTACATTATCCCTAATTTGCTGTGACCCTCTGACATATCCTGATGTGTAAATGTCCTCACTCCCCTCTCCCATGTACCACATGAATATCCCCTGAACATCCCCCTGTCATATCCCCCACTAACATCTGTACCCCATGACTTCTCTCTGTACATTATCCCTAATTTGCTGTGACTCTCTACCATACTCTGATGTGTAAATATCCTCACTCCCCTCTCCCATGTATCACATGAATATCCCCTGAACATCCCCCTGTCATATCCCAGACTAACATCTGTACCCCATGACTTCTCTCTGTACATTATCCCTAATTTGCTGTGATTCTCTACCATACTCTGACGTGTAAATATCCTCACTCCCCTCTCCCATGTATCACATGAATATCCCCTGAACATCCCCCTGTCATATCCCCCACTAACATCTGTACCCCATGACTTCTCTCTGTACATTATCCCTGATTTGCTGTGACCCTCTGACATATCCTAACGTGTAAATGTCCTCACTCCCCTCTCCCATGTACCACATGAATATCCCCTGAACATCCAGCTGCCATATCCCCCACTAACATCTGTACCCCATGACTTCTCTCTGTACATTATCCCTGATTTGCTGTGATTCTCTACCATACTCTGATGTGTAAATGTCCTCACTCCCCTCTCCCATGTACCACATGAATATCCCCTGAACATCCAACTGCCATATCCCCCACTAACATCTTTACCCCATGACTTCTCTCTGTACATTATCCCTGATTTGCTGTGACCCTCTGACATATCCTAACGTGTAAATGTCCTCA